>NC_134864.1:36848802-37123802 GCF_049852395.1 Peromyscus maniculatus bairdii | reverse complement strand
GGAGGGATTTAGTATCCATGGTGCCAGAATCAATCCAAATCGGCAGTGCAGTAGAAAGAATCTAGAACTAAAAGTCAAGAGTGGGCGTTCCCCTCAAGATCTGCTCCAAATTTGCAATGTAACCTAGGTCAAATCGCGTCATTGCTCTGGTCTCCAGGGACTTCTTTTGCAAAAATAAGCAGTAAGAATTGACAAGCTAATTCCACAATTCATCCAGAACAATGTCTTTCCATCTTTTTTTAAAACCATCATCTTCATCATTATTAATATTATCATCATCCTCAGGAGCTGGGTAATGATTTCTCTGATCGTTCCCTCGTGAAACAATAATACTGTAGGCATACAGTATGTCAGTCAATGCTTATGCATAAAATGCAAGTTTTCACACCCCAAGAGTTAATTTTCCCTCTTAGTGGCAATGTCACCCTTGTGGTGATTATTAATCTTTGCTGTTAAGTTAGATCAAAAGGTTCTGGGCCTAAGGTGATAGTTAAATAAGTAAAATACTTGCCTTGCAAGTTCAGGAACCTGAGTTTGATGTCCAGGATTGATATAAAAAGACAGACATGGCTGTGGACACTTGGCAGACTCAGTACTGCATAGGCAGAGACAGGCGGCTCCCTGAGGCTCTCTGCATATCCAGCCTAGTTAGTGAGTTCCAGGCTAGTGAGAGACCCAAAAAAGCACCTGAGTAAGGGTACTTCTGGCTCCCTACTTACACACATATGAACACACACGTACACATGGTGTGTGTGTGTGTGTGTGTGTGTGTGTGTGTGTGTGTGTGTGTGTACGTGTGTGTGGGATAGCAGGGATGGGTAAATATGCCCAGGGCTTTGGTGAAGCATACCTTTGGGTATGTCTGTGAAAGTATTTCTAGACAGAATTAACTGAAGAGGGAGCCCATGCCTGATGATGGATGTCACTAATCCATGGGCTAAGTAGAAAGGTAAACAGAAGGCCAGCTAACTGCCAGCACCTTCAACTCTGCTTCCTGATCCACTGAAATGTGAGCAAGCAGCCTCTTATTCTTGCTGCCCACAGCTGAGTGTTGTTTCTGCTGCCATGCCCTTCTTCCCTTGAAGACCCTCAAATGATGAGCCAAAAGAAATCCTTCATCCCTCACACTGCAGTAACGAATACACCCATTATAGAAAGCACACGACCTAGAATTTAGAAATTAGAATATAACTTTTGAAAAATACAGAATATGGGGATGGGAGAGAAGCTCAGAGGTTAAGGACATGTGCTGCTCTTCCAGAGGATCCAAGTTCAGTTCCCAGCACCCACACCTGAAGGCTCGCAACTGCCTGTAACTCTAGCTCCAGGTGATCCAACGCCCTCTTCTTGCCCCTGAAGATGCAGGTATATACACACAGATCTGTAAAAATTTAAAAATAAATCTTTAAAAATTACAGAGTATGAAAAATTATGAAAGATCATTTTTCTAATGGAGATGGTTAATCATGATTGTCAACTTGATGGGATTTAGAATCACCATGGAAACAAATCCTGGAGCACGTCTGGGAAGGAGTTTCTAGATCCTGTTATGAGATGGGAAGACCCACCCTAAATGTGGATGGCACCATTCCGTGAGCTGGCAGCCTATTCTGATTAGAAAGGCGAGTTGGAGCTAGGATCAGCATCCATTGTCTTCTACTGCAGGCCCAGTGTACCCAGCTGTTTCACACCCCTGTCACCCTACTTTTCCACCATGATGGACTGTGTGTCCCTTGGCACTTGAAGGCAGGATAGACTGTTTGTTCCTTAAGGTGCTTTTGGTTAGGCATTTTATCACAACAACAAACCAAGTCTCTAACAAACCATCCTAACACCAAAACAAGCTAAAAATTAAATTAATGGAAATAGTGCATTGGTATAACAATGGTTTTCAGAGCAGAGAGCATCTTTCAGTAGACTGACACATATATGGCCTACTTAGGGATTTATTATGATTGTGCTGGCATTTCAAAATCAGCGAACAAAAGAAGCAGCCACAAAGTGACTTAGGCAACATAGAAAAAGGGGACTAAAGCCCTTTACCATCTGCATAAATAAGTTGTAGGGTAAAGAGTGGAATCCATAAAGATTCCATGACTGACTTAGAAAAACACATCAAATGTGTCTTTTGATGTTTGTTTTCCTTCTTCTTTCTTTGAGTGTCTTAGTTCTCATCTTACAGTAGCTATTGAAAAGTTTATCTTATCCTCTCCTATTGTTCTATTATTTTGAATTCTCTGGGGGTTTGGGCTTTTGTTTGTTTGTTTCTTCTTTTGTGCTATCTATGCAGACCCCTCTTTCCCCTTCGTGGTGATTTCTTTGTCCTGGTGGTGTATAATTGCTTACTGTGAACTCATCTTTGCTAGGGTCGTGGCTGGTTTATAAAAGCACATATGTAGAATGTTTGTGCTTTGTCTGAAACTCCAGGGGTTCTGAACGTCTTGATGTTAACTGGTTTTTGTTTGGGAATTTCATACCACGTGCAGTATGTTTTCATATCCTGTAAGCAAAAGGGGTTTTCAGTTTCTCCCAGGAAGCCTTTCCTGTCCAAGACATTGGAATTCTCACACTGCCGTACTGAAAGGTCTTCAAGGATTCCTGCTTCATAAAAAGATCTCAACTGCAGTTGCATGCCTCTCACCTACATCCTGAAAGCATAGGATAACTACATGTGTCTCCTTTCACCTGCCTCCTGGAGGCATAGGATAACTATGTATGTACCCTCTCACCTACATCCTGGAGACATAGGATAACTACATGTGTCCCCTCTCACCTAATCCCGAAAGTATAGGATAGCTATGTATGTCCCCTCTCATCTTATCTACATTCTGAAGGCATAGGATAACTATGTATGTCCCCTAAGTGATCAGTATTTGGGTACCAGCCATGTGGGAGACTTTACCAACCTCTGCTACTACTAAGACAGACTGCTTCCCTGGTAGGTGAAGACAGACTTCCTTTTGGACCCATTACCCTCACACCTCCACTCCAAGTTCCACCAAGCATGGAAGCAATCCCTCTCTTCAGGTTTATGACATGAGTAATGAGAAAGAGAGTAGACAGGAGTCTGACATTGGTCTGTGGTCCATTTGTCATTTTTGTTTAGCTTATGGACTGATATAGGACCAGAAGTCATTAAGATATGTGAAAAAACGATTATGTGGAGGGACATAGTTTGAATGCTTGTGTCATTAAATTTGTAAGCTGAAATCATAACATCCAAGGTCCTGGTTTTAGGAGAATAGCCCTTTGAAAGTTGATTACATGATGGAAGTGGAGCCCTCATGATTGGGATTACTATTCTCCTAAAGCAGATAGCAGAGGGCTAGTTGGGCTCTTCTACCTATAAGAACACAGCAAGAGGTTTTTATAGACTGTCCCAACACTAGACCTTTACCAGACATCAAGTCTTCCATGATGGTGGACTTCCTCCCTTCAGGAGTATGAGAAAAAATTCTGTTTATAAGCTACTCAATTCTGATGTTTTATTTATCAATCTGAATGGACTAAGACACGTGCTGTGGACAGAGAAACTGAAGCTGAAACATCATCTTGCATGCTTTAGAGGAGTCCCAGGATGATCTGCAAAGTGATGGCACAGTTATTTAATGAGAATGCAGCCTTGTCAAATTAACTGAAGCGAGCATCCACTGGCCACTGAGAAGGGAGACTGAACACGCACAAATAATTTACATACGTTAAAACACTGTTGTAGTGATATTGTGTCCCTCAGTATTTTGTGCACCCTAATAAACTTATCTGGGGTCAGAGAACAGAACAGCTACTAGATAGACATAGAGGCCAGAAAATGGTGGCACACACACACACCTTTAATCCTATCACTTGGGAGATCCATCTGGATCTCTGTGAGTTTAAGGTCACACTGGAAACTGTCAGGCATGGTGACACATGCCTTTAATCCCAGGAAGTGATGGCAGAAAGCAGAAAGGTATATAAGGCATGAGCACCAGGAACTAGAGTCTTTTAAGCTTTTAGGCTTTTAGTAGCAGTTCAGCTGAGATCCATTCGGATGAGGACTCAGAGGCTTCTAGTCTGAGGAAACAAGATCAGCTGAGGAATTGGCGAGGTGAGGTGTGGCTTGTTCTGTTTCTCTGATATTTCAGTGTTCGCCCCAATATCTGGCTCCAGGGTTTGTTTTTATTAATAAGATCTTTTAAGATTTGTGTTACACACTGTGAACTGTGTTTCTCTGCATCCTCCTTCCTGTATGTCTGCTCAGCTTTCTATTTATCCAAGGGAAGCATAGCATGGCATTCACTATCTCTGTGACCTCAGGCAAGCTGCTTAGTATTTCTGGGTCTCAGGTTCCCCTGTCCAGTTAGTAAAAGAAAATAATGCTTAATTTGCCTTATAGAATTTTGTGAAGATTATGAGTGGTCTATATGAAGGTTTTGGAATGATATCTGATATTTGGTAAGGGCCATAGGTTTTTTTTTTATATTATTCCATTTAATATAAAGAAGAAGACATGGCAAGATATATCTAAATTGTTTGTAACAACTGTCTTGGCATAGAGGAGCATGATTTGGTAAAGAGATATGAATATGATTTTTATCTTTGACTTAAAGGGGAAAAATAACAACACTTAGGATTTTAGGATTGCTAAAATACTGGGCAGAAAATGTATTAATGATGTTTGTTTAATTGTGGCATACAATAGAAGGATTGCTCTGAAAGATAATTCCATGCGCTTTCAATAATAACCTTCTATGACTCTAGAAGCGAAGTCTTTTTGCTGCTCATTATCTGTCGGCTTGTGCTAACCTTTGTAATCCTATCCCAAGGGCTGTCTTTCTATGTGATGATTTTGTTCTTCAGCTCCTTCAATGCCAGCACTGCCCACACCTCTTTTTGTAAGCTCCTCGTGATAAACACAATGTGGCAAACACAGTCCATGTCCGGGTTAACTTATCGCTGCCTCCGGAGGCTGGAGATGCAGAATACATCATCTCTTCTAATCTGGGTAAGGCAGTAAATCCTTCCTTGGCCACTCTGGCTTCCCTGAGTAATCAACAGAGTTCCCACCACAGACAATTGAGCGTTCAGGCCTCACAGCAGCCATAGCAATAACAGTTAACATTTAGTACTTCCTATGCATGTCAAACATGCTCTTCCTAGCTATTCTCCAACACTTTGCTCTAGGTCATTTTCCCATTCTTTCTTGAGGACACCCAAGAGCTTTTTTATGTGGGCCATGTTTGTATATGAGAAATTAAGAATGAGAGAATTTCAATGTATTCATTTATTCACTAGTTTAAAGTAATGATAACAATAACTCAACATAAAAATTTAAAGTTATGAGTTGCATGTTATAATAAATATTTTAAATAAAAAGGATGTATTTTTTAAAATAAAAATATTAAACAAATTGCAATTTTTTTCCGACTTTTGCAAATACCTTATATGTGGTGATACTGTGTTCCCCAAAATACTGTGCACCCTAATAAACTTATCTGGGGTCAGAGAACAAAACAGCCACTAGATACAGAGGTCAGAAAATGGTGGCATATACACCTTTAATCCTAGCATTCCGAAGGCAGAGACCCATCCAGATCTCTGTGAGTTCAAAGCCACACTGGAAATAGCCAGGCATGGTGACACATGCCTTTAATCACAGGAAGTGATGGCAGAAAGCAGAAAAGTATATAAGGCATGAAAACCAGGAACTAGGGCTGGTTAAGCTTTTAGGCTTTGAGCGGCAGTTCAGCTGAGATCCATTTGGATGAGGACTCAGAGGCTTCCAGTTTGAGGAAACAGGATCAGCTGAGGAACTGGCAAGGCGAGGTGGCTGTGGTTTGTTCTGCTTCTCTGATCTTCCAGCATTTACCCCAATACTTGGCTCTGGGTTTGATTTTATTAATAAGACCTTCTAACAATTTGTGTTACACTTATATCTTACTTAGTGGAAAACACTGGGATTCTTTTCTCTCCTGCATTCATGGTGGTGAGATGTTACATGCCAGGTGACTTCAGAAAAACTCCACTGGTCATCCGTAAGAAGAGGGAGAAGGCATATAAGCTCAAAATTAGTGTGGGAATAAAAGTAAAGGGGGAAATAATTTATAAATGTTGATTCAGCAAAATCAGGACCACTCCCTCCTAGAGTCTCCAGAACAAATTTTGAGAATAACCATTTTAATTTCTCATCAGAAAGGTACTGTAAAGTAAATAATATTATCTCCCATTTAAAAGATATTAAATTAACACTCAGAGTGGCCAGGGAAACTATCTAACAAGTAGAAGAATCAGGGTTTGAACTTAAGTCCAGACCCTTAACCATTATACATGCTGTCTTACAGTGCTAAGGACACATCTCTAAGTCTTCTACTCTGACTCCACAGAGGGGCAATGACTGTCCTTGTCATCTCATCCACTAAATGTTTTACTATCTGCCTATCTGTCCATCCATCCACCCATCTATCCATCCATCTATCCATCCTTCCATCTATATTCATCTGACTATCTATCTATCTATCTATCTATCTATCTATCTATCTATCTATCTATCTATCTATCTACCTATCTAGCTATCATCCACTTATCTTACCTACCTCCTACCTATCTATCACATGTCTATTAGAAATGATGGCAGATCTATCACCTGTCACTTGGAATGATCATTTGTAATCTATGTCTGTATCTTTTCTCCTGACAGTGCCTGGTAATGTAATTGAAGTAAATGAGTAGAAGCATATTTTTTACATGAGTAACACTAGGACTGAGAAGAAAGAACTTCAACAGTTGCTTTGACTCCCACAGCATCCTCAATTATGTGCTATGCAGTTCCTTGTCTTAAAGCTAGGAATAAATGCAGATAGGCATCCTTGTAACAGATTCTATGGCAAGCGGTGTTGGAAATGCAGTAAAACAAATATCATAGGATAGCTAAGACAGTCTCAATATTCTATGTATGATTTAGAAGTACAGGAGTAAATCTGAAGTCTGCATTCTCAACAAAACATCATTTGCTCTTCTACCCTCTTCTACCATTACATTTTGCTCCAAATGGTTCCAAGTTATACCTTGATGGGTACTTAGAAGGTCTGTTTCTAGCCCTTCAATTAGGTCATACAACTATCCACAGGTCCCTTATGCACACAGATATGAACATCAATTATGCAACAGATCCAGAGTGTGAGAAGAGGAAAAAATCTTTGACCTATCTATCTACTAACACTTCATCATGGCCAAGCTCACTGCAATGTTGGTGATAAGCAGCATATATTCAATGTATAACTATATAATGAATTGGTTATTGAAGGTGGAATCTTGCCCATCTCTATTTGTGGCACAATAGAGTGAATTGTAACTTTATGGGCAGCAGTTTGAACCAAGAGAGCCATCAGGCAGCTAGGCCTCTGTTTACCAACAGTAATGAGAAGTTCTGAAAAGAAACATGAGGCTGATGGTGTGAATCAGAAGACAGAATGAATGAGAGAAAGAAGAGAAAAGGAATGCATCTGAGCTTGCCTTAACTTGAACACACTGTCTGGTGTGATTTACTATTACTGATTATTCTCTAAGAATGACTCCATTCCCCAGCTGCCTTCACTGCCTGTATTTCAATTTGACCTGCAGGTACCATAGAATCAGTGGGAGATTTACTGTTCTTGTCTTTCCAGCCAGAAAGGAGCCAAGAGGGACCAGAGTCTGAAGTAAGCAAACCTTGACTAGACCAGCGATGTAACAGATCCAGCAGGTGCATAGCTTACTCATCACTTAATCATTCCATTTCTTACCCTTTTGTAGATCTGAAGGCAGACTAGAAGCTAATAGAAAAGTAGTCAGTTCCACTCCAGGAGCAAAGAACCTTGCCTCCTAGGGCACCAAAGCCAGCTGACTCACCACCATTTACGTATCCCCCTCACCTCCTGCTCCACACACACACAAATATGATCACAGTCCATTAACCAGAAGCAGAACAGTGGCCCCACAGGATGACGCCTTGGGAAATATGCAATTCATAATAAAAAAGAAGTATATAATCAGATGCCAGTATGTGGTGAGCTGAAATAATTAATTAAAAACAAAGAGCTGAAGCAAGCTCGTCTGATAAGGAAGTGCTATTAAATGCAAAATACTAATAAGAAAAAAATTAGGTAAATGATTTTCAACTAATTTATGATGGTAATTCACTCAAATTTAGATAACTCAAGGAAAGATGATGATAATGAGTAGGTGTTTTCCCAGGAAATGTGCATTTAACAAAAATGCAAATTATTTATGCTTTACCTTCTTCTAAGATAAGAGTCGTACAGAAATGTCTCCCAGAACAGTTTTGCTGTAAGCAGTGGTTTTGGGAACAGAGATTGTATATGATGAATAACTTGACCTTTTCCACTCTATTATCTTCCTCATTTGAAGTTCAACAGATGTATTACCACAATTAAATATTTCCATCTAAAATACCAATTCTGGGAAAAAATTACCATATTCATTGTGAAACCTTCCCACTCCCTGATCTCTATTGTCTGGAAAGAAAGGTCGTCGCACCTTGTGTTTCCAACATGGACCAAAGTTCTGAAATACTTTCCGGGACACACAGGATTTCAATGGGTACTCTGAGCCCTGAGCCCCAAGCCCCAGCAGAGAAGGCATATACATCCCACCCTGACTTCTGGTGATTTATTTGTCTTTCTTCATGCTCACTTCTCATTGTGGAGTTGACCCCTGCTTTCCAAAGACATGAACTTAGTGCTCTGTTGTCTTAGTGAGTGGATCAAGGCACTTAGGTACATGCCAAAGAAAAGTATAAACCAACCAACAAACAAGCAAACAAAGGTAGGAGCTGAGAAGATCACCGAGCAGTGAAAGTGCTTGCTGACTTCAGCAAGCTTGACTTCACTTTAATCCCGAAACACACATTAAAAAAAAAAGCCATGCATAAAGATGCATTTATAATCCCAGGTCTGGGTAGAGGGAGACAGGAGTATTCCTGGGGTTTGCTGGCTAGCCACCTTAGCCTACTTGGTGAATTCCAGGCCAGTGAGAAGTCCTGTCACAGAAAACAAAGTGGGGACAGGGAAGACAACTCAGTGGGTAACCATTTGCTGTGCAAACATGAGGAGCTAAGTTTAAAATCCCCCAAATCCACATAAAGTTAAATGTGGTAGCATACATCTGTGACCCCAGTTGTGCGCCTACAGAGATATGGGAGGCAGAGACAGAGAAGTCCCCCAAGGTTCTGAGGTTGGGTGCCCTAGTATATACAGCAGTAAACAAGAGACCCTGTCCCTGAGGAGGACAAGGCAAGAACTGACACCAGAGAGTTTCCTATGACCTCCTCAGCTGTACCATGACAAGTGCATTCCTCTACACACATGTACACACACACACACACAAACACACACACACACACACACACACACACACACAGAGAGAGAGAGAGAGAGAGAGAGAGAGAGAGAGAGAGAGAGAGAGAGAGAGAGAGAGAGAATATCTGGAAAGTCTGTAACCCTTGGGTTTATATGTAATCTCTAAAATCACAGAATATGGTTAGCCCTTGGAAGACAATCCTACTGTTTCTAACAGGCAGGAGGTGCCACAGCTTGCCCTAGCAGAGTGACTGATAATGGACATAGGATGTTTCTTTACAAGTCTATATGGGTAAGCATGTGCATAATTTTCATGACAAAAGCCATACCACACTACTATTTATGAATCACCAAGGTACCAGTTCAGAGCCTTCTGACAAGCATAAGATGGGAAATTGTGGTGGTTAATGTTGGTTGTCAGTTTGACACCTGGGAAGAGAGTCTCAATAACGAGTTACTTAGATTGGGCTGCCTTGTGGGCATGTCTATGGGACTCTGAATTGTGTAAGAGCAAAAGAGTGACCTGAGCATTAGCAGACATCTTAATGGATGCATTTTCTCAATTGGTTTTTTCTCCTCTCTGTGATTCTAGCTGTGTCAAGTTGACATAAAATTAGGCAGCACAATAGGTTTCTATAATAGACTGAGGAGGGCATGGCAGGACAGAAGACTATGTCTAAAAGCCAGAGGATTCTCCAGAATGACTCTAAATACTTCCTTATCTAATAGTCTTGGTTAATGAGAACCTGCCACCAACCAATCAAGATAAGACTGTCAATTCAAATGTTCTAAGAGTAAAAGTTTGGATTATTCCAGCAGACTAAGAATTCTTTTCTACCCCATGAATTGGTAGAGGTAAGAGAACCACAGAGAAGATGGTTTAGGAAGGGCATAGTGATGTCCAACCTCAATGTCCAGCTCTACAAGAATCCTAGAGGTTGTGTAGTTACTTACACATGACTAAGTGATGGCTAATGTCCTAGGTTCAGCTGAGACTGTGGCTGATTTGATGTCAATCTATGATCATATGTTAGCTTACTGGGTTTTCTATGTCTCCTTATCAAAAAAGTGAATCTACCCAGAAAAAGTGTAGGAAGGGATGGCATGGAGATATGTGGCTATCTCATTTGGATCTACTCTTCAACTTTTCCATGCTGTTCTGCAGCCTGCACAGACTCTATCAGTGAACTTGTGTTCTCAGGCTTCAGGCTTATTTTAGTTAATTGGTAGCACTTGTTACAAAACAGATAAGGATCAAGCTGTTTCTTCTACCATGTTCTCCCCTACAGAGTGGTCACTGGTTGGCTCTGCCTACACTCTAAATTTCATCCCTCCTGCCAGGGACCACTGCTGTGGAATGTCATTCTGTATGCTGTGAATGTGTGTTGCTCTGATTGGTTAATAAATAAAATACTGATTGGCCAGTAGCCAAGCAGGAAGTATTGGCAGGATAAGCAGACTAGGAAAATACTGGGAAGAGGAAGGCTGAGTCAGGAGTCACCAGCCAGACACAGAGGAAGCAAGATGACAAGGCAGAACTGAAAAAAGGTACTAAGTCACATGGCTAAACATAGATAAGAATTATCGGTTAATTTAAGTGCAAGAGCTAGTCAGTAATGGCTGACAGTTTGTAAATAATGTAAGCCTCTGTGTGTTTACTTGGGTCCAAGCAGCTGTGTGACCAGCCATTGAGAGAATTGTCCTGACCACGGGCCAGGTGGGACACAGGAAAACTTCAGCTACAAATGGCGCCCAATGAGTTAGCTCAAATTTCCACCTAAAACCCGAGAATACTTAATAAGTGATTCTAAACAGAGTGAAAACCAGGTTCCTGCTTCATGTCTCATGTGGGCAGCGAGATGTCACAGCATTTGGGCTCGAGCACAACATGGCAGATTCCTGCTGAGTTACACAGAGGTATCTGCAAGCCACACAACATGGTGAATGATGAATATAGCTTTTACTAATACGAGAGAGAGAGAGAGAGAGAGAGAGAGAGAGAGAGAGAGAGAGAGAGAGAGTTCTCTGATCTACACACTACTTTAATGGAGGCATAGACCCACTACTTCCAAAAGTTGGTGGTACACATGGCTCCCAGAGCCAGAGCTGACAGTACATGTGCCACTGCCATGTTGGAAAACTGAGGTGGGTAAAAGCCAGCAGTCAAAGCTGCTATTTCAGTCCTAGTAATGATTCATTTTAAAGCAATAGATTCACAGTAAGGTAGATTCAGACAGAACAAGGCTTTAAAGGGTTTAAAATGTATGTAAAAATGTACATAGGCTTGGAAGAGAGAAGAAAATGAATATAGACAGTTATGTAAAGAAATAGTTTTAAAAAGTAAATTCTTTAAAGAGACAGTAAAGGTAGTATAAAAAATAAGCCACATAAAGATGGATATTACACAGAGAATCTGGATTATATTGTCTTTGGGAATTTTAACTGCAAAGAGACATCTGATAAAAGCTGCTGAGTTAAGTCAAAATGTATATTTTAAAGATATCTTGATTTCAAAATCTATGTCTAAGGATACGTTACTTTGGAAACAAGGTTCTGCTTTTGTTTCCATAGAAGATGAAAACCTGTGGATTGCTTCCAGGCTAATATGGTTTGACCAGCCAAGACCCTGTGAAAGGTCTCCGATGGCACCATGGCCCAGATGATCCAACATCCAGAATGATTTTAAGGCAACTGGCTCAGACAATGCAGCCTCACAGACTACTCCAGTCAGGACTTGACCATAATTCATAATTTTCTCAGGATCCTCATAAGAATACAGCACCCTTTATCAGCAGGAAGTAGCCTAGAAAACTATGCCCTCATTCCCCCAAAATGGATTATGGATGTTTGTCTTTGTTTAGGTTGTTGGTAACAAATTGTTATTGGTCATAGTCAATATCTTTCTAAAAAAGAAGGGGGGATATTATATAAAAAGCAACTTGTTTAAAATGTTTTATATTGATAGATTTTAGTTTATTGATACAAATTTAAAGTTAATTTTGTATACTACATGTATATTTCTATTCTTGTTTAAGATATGTTTGTGCAACTCATTTAAATTGTAATGGATAATTAAAAATAATACATATTAATAATTAGTCTTCTATGATAGTCAAACTTACAGTCATGTTAAATTTTCTTGGTATACAGTGATATAATTCAGTTAGGTAGGTAATCTTCTTCTTCTTCTTCTTCTTCTTCTTCTTCTTCTTCTTCTTCTTCTTCTTCTTCTTCTTGTTTTTTCAAGACAGGGTTTCTCTGTGTAGCTTTGGAGTCTGTCTTGGAACTCACTCTGTAGCCCAGGCTGGCCTCGAACTCACAGAGATCCACCTGCCTCTGCCTCCCGAGTGCTGGGATTAAAGGTGTATGCCACTGCCATCTGGCCCCAGTAATCTTCAAACACTTCAAAGACCTACAAAACATAGCATTTAAAATGTTTTAAAAACTAGACTTTCTGGACAGTGAGACACGTCTGCTCCTAGCAGCACTGATTTACTTCAAAGAGGAAGATGGCCATCGAAGACACTCCATATGGAGTTTATCTTCTTCTTGGCAAAAATGGCCATTTGGGCCAGAAACTGTTCTTGCCTGGACTGCTTGACAAAATGTTGTATTGACTGGACATGCAGGACCCATATAGGATATAATTATAGGAAGGTGACCACTGAACTTTGCAAAGCAAGATGGTCCTTCAGATTCCTGCTTTACAGAAGATACTGCCAGACACTCTACAGGACACAGAGAAAAAAAATGACTGAGAGAATAGGCCTATGGGCTGAAGATAGATGCCCCAACATTGCAAAGGAACTTTGGATGACTGTCCAGGCAGACAGCTGTCTCTGTTATTTTCAGAAATTTTGGAAGTCACTTACGATGCTCTTCATGTTTACTTAGGTAATATTATTTCCTTCTTGAGTATTTGATATAGTTGAAGATTAGTTATAATTTTCCTAGGTTATGATAAAAGATAAATTAGATATAAAGCCTTAGACTCACAAACATAGGATAAATAGAATATTTTCTTTGAATTTGCCAAATATAAATTGACTAAATATTGTAACTGTAATTCTTGCTTGATAACTGTTTTATTATATGTAATTTTACTATGTTAAAGATAAAAACCTTCCTTTTTGATTAGACAGAAAAGGGGAAACGATCTGGAATGTCATTCTGTATGCTGTGAATGTGTGTTGCTCTGATTGATTGATAAGCAAAATGCTGATTGGCAGTAGACAGGCAGGAAGTATAGGCAGGATAAGCAGGCAAGGAGAATTCTGGGGAGAGGAAGGTTGAGTTAGGAATCACAGCAAGACACAGAGGAAGCAAGATGTGAATGCAGAACTGAGAAAAGGTACGTGGCTAAATATAAATAAGAATTATGGATTAATTTAAGTGTAAGAGCTAGTCAGTAGTAAGCTTGAGCTAATGTCTATACAGCTTATAAATAATACAAGCCTCTGTGTGTTTACTTGGGTCTACGCAGCTGCAGGACTGGTGAGTGAGAGAGATTTGTCATGACTGTGGACCAGGCATGACACAGGAAAAATTCAGCTACAGACCACCACCTCCTTACAACATCCATCTTCCGGTAACTCCTCTTCTGATGTTCCTTCAGTTCCAAGAGTGGTCCATTTCCCAACCTTTTACTGTTTCTAGACTATTTTATGATCCCTTATGGACTGACCTTGAGTCTACAATAGCTCTGTTAAACTTTCTTGTAGTAAATGATGTGTACCATTTACTCCCTTTCAGAACACAGAAGGAAGTAAGAGCTAAAATGGACTTAGCTCTTAAAATTTCCTAGGATCAGTTTGAGAACTTTATAAATGTTAGTCTTTGTGGTTACTCTATACTATAGGTTCTCATTCTGTGAGCCATGACCACCAAAGACCATAGAAAAACACAGGCATTTATATTACAATTCATAACAGTAGCAACATTACAGTTATGAGTAGTGTTAAAAATAATTTTATGGTTGGGGGGTCACCACAACATGAGGAGCTGTATTAAAGGGTCATGGCACTAGGAAGGTTGAGAACCACTGATCTACAAGATATTATTGTCATTCCTATTAGATATAGAAGCTGAGATGCAGGTATTAAGGAACATTTTGCTCATTTTTCTTTTCTTACAGCTTTTTTTTTACTTTTGTTTCCCTTCATTTCTTATATCAATTAGCTATATTCCTATGATTTGTGATGTAGCTATCATTGCCTTCTACAACTTAATCAAGATGGGAAACCAACTGGACCATCCATTATAATTTTATTTGAAAGTATCCCTATCTTCATTTGACTCTTCTGCTGGAGGAATATTAATTCCAGCTTTGGAATCATGTTTCTTCCTGGTAGGTCTCTGTCCTTTTATTTCCTCAACCCTCATGATGGAATGGAAATCCTGCAAGTTCTGTCTAAGAAAATCTGAATTTCCTAAATGACTACATCTGGTTTCCTAGTAATTCTTTCCTCTGAAATTTAAAATCTCAACATATAGTTTACACACACACACATATATAATTTATGAACCAAGGAAAGTGGAGAAATGAGAAAGATGGGAATAATCTTGAATGAACTGCATTAGCCAGGAATCTTAGCTGCATGTGATAGAAACCCAGCTCAAAATAGCTTAAGGAAAGCCAGAGTCTGCTTATCAGCATAACAGTGATAAATAGAAAGCAGGCTTGTCTGTGCCCAGAGACTCACACAATGATACCCACTAGGTTCTCCTAGCAACTGTACTGCCCACAACTGTACCCACAACTGTACTGCCAGCTCTGGCTGGTGCATAATCTAATAACAGCAAACAGCTTTTTGTATGCCAGGCAGATGCTAGGGGAAGTGGGCCTATAATCAACTCTATGCCCATATTATTCAAGCCTAGCTACCTGAGAGGTAGGATTCTGATTGGCTTGGCATAGCTCATATGCTCATCCCTGGACTACCTTGGATCGGCAAAACCACCATCATGTTTCTAAATTTAAATCAAGGGGTAGAGTAGGAAACCTGGAAGCTTTGAAAACAATCTGAAGAAAAGAAGGAAGACAGTCCTAAAAGGTGTGGGACAACCCCAGAAGACAGGGAATACGGGTACTGATGTGAGAAAACAAAATTATACTTTAGAGCTATCATAAAGATAACCTGGTACTGGCATAAAAATGAACAGGAAGATCAATGGGATAGAATAAAATGGAGGAACAAGAAATAAAATAACAAAGATATGTCTACTTAATTTTTGATCAGGAAGACAAGTATATTGGCAAAAAAGATAGTCCATTGAACAAATGGGGAAACTGGATTTGTAGCTACAGGGGAATGAAATTAGATTCTTACCTTTCACCCTGTACAAACATGAGTTCAAAATGGTTCCAAGACCTTAACATAAAACGTGAAACACTAAAATTTCTAGAAGGAAACACAGGAGATATTTTGAACGGAATGTCAATAGCACAGGGTAATGCCCCAAATATCAGTAGATGGGACTATATAAAAAGAACACACTTCTGTACAGCAAAGGAAACTATCACTGTAGCAAATATCCCACAGGATGGGAGAAAATCTTTACCAGATACACATCAGACAAGGAGCTAATACCCAGAATTTACCAAGAATTATAGAAATTAAATACTCCAGAAATAAAATCATCAATCAAAAAAGTGGGCAACTAAACTCAACAGACAGTTGCCAAAAAAGAAACGAAAATGGCCAATAACCATTTAAAAACCATTCGATGTCCGTAGACATCAGGGAAATGCAAATTAAAATTACTTTGATATACCACTTCACCTAGTGAATAGCTATCATTAAGAAATTGTGAACAAATGTAGGGAAGGATGTGGAAAGAAAGGGACCCTTTTTCATTGTTGGTGACAATACTGCAGTCATTACGGAAGTCAGTTTGGAGATTTCTCAAAGAATTAAAAATAGACCACCATATGACCCACCATATTACCTCCCAGGCATATACCCAGAGGACTCTATACCCTACCATAAAGATATTTATACCCCAGGCTTATTGCTGCTTTATTCACTACAACAAAAAAATCAGAATTAACCTAGTTGTCCACCAACAGCAGAATGGATAATAAAAATATGGTATATATAAAAATAGAATACCACTCAATTCTAAAGAAAAATATAATCACAAACTATGCAGGAAATGAAAGGATTTAGGATGTATAATACTAAGTTCATACAATCTCAAAAAGAAAAAAATCCATACGTTCTCCCTCATTTCTGGAATTCAGTCAAATACACACACACACACACACACACACACACACACAAATGTATGTGTGGGTAAAGTATAACACGTATAATAAAAGACAAGAAAGGTTAATATAAGGGGATTAGGAAGGACGGGATGTAGGCAATGAATATGAGTTATGAAGAAGGATGTAAAGCTAACTGTTCTTATTTAACTCTGTCATGGATTTTTCATTTTTTGGTAGTAAATTAAAGTGCATAAAATATATTTGATACTAAAAGTGTAAAATTCAACCCAAAGTCACATAGCTTCTTTTCCAAATAGTGATTCTAACTGTCTAGAAGTTCACTGAGTTGTATAGTAGTCAGGTCTGGTTAATTTTGATGTGCGATTTTTATTTTATTTTATTTGCAATGTTTTTATACAATTACCTTTAAAGAAAAAGAAAACAAAAAGTGTATTCTTAGTGATGTGCTGATAATAGATTAGCCATCCCTCTACTGAAGTAAGCCAAGACTGGTTACATTCCCAGGTTCCTCTAGAGGAAGACTCCCATTTTGGTCAGTTTTAAACAATTCTTATGAAATTGCTGCATGCAAAATTTGGAGGACATTCGTAGTTACACCCTGGTTTATAGTTTCCCTCACATAGATACAGAAGAAACAAGTAAGCTCAAGGAAACATGATATTAAAGCGCACTAAAGCAATCAGGACAAGTGTATTTGAGGAGGTCTTTCTTTTGTGTTTTAATCCAACTTGTTTAACTGCAAGTTAATATCATTTAATGCTTAATCATGAATGTGTCTCACAAATAAATTCCAAGGGGTCATACGAGTTGGGGAGCATACTGCATGGGGCTCAAACACAGCTAGTTGAAGTAGGATGGAGAATTTTTCAAATTTACATCACCAAGGCAGACATGGTTGTGGTGGGAAAGCAACCAAGACAACTTTCCTCAACGAGTTCAGGGTCTAATGCTGACCACACCTACTCTAGAAGGCTCTGGATCTGCAGCCTTATCTGACCTATGTTTGTCCTGTGTAAGTGTTTGTACCTATGTAAATGCCACATAGTCATGTAGTGGAAGGAAGAAAAAACTCAGCTATAGAAAAAAGCTACCTTTACCCTTATTCTCCTTCAAATGGCATTTGACCTCAAGTTAAATCAATCATATCAATCTATTACCTATTATCAATATGCATATTCACTCCAAGGTAACCCTGGAACGCTTTCTTAAACCTCTTCCTCCATCTTGCATCCTCCCAGGCCCACTGATGGATGCTCTTGATCTAGTACCATGTCAGAGATGGAATCTGACAACAGGGTCTAAGCATAAAATCCCACTCCAGACCCATGAGCCCATATACATACAGTACATCTGAAAGCAATACTATTATTAACCATATTATAGGTCCTATAATTCTTACCATCTGTAGGATGTGTATTTCTCATTGCACAGATGGCTTATCTTGAATTATCCATAAATTTCACTTAAAGTCAGAAAACTGATTTCCTATTTTGGGTGGTATGGGCTGAATTTTTTAATTCCTTCCCCAGAAGCCATTCAATGCTGGCAAAGACATCTGGTCACTTACCTGGTAAATATAGGACTCCCCATGAAGTCTACCCTGACACATGGCCGCATATGGCAATTTGCTGAAGTAGGGCCTGCAGAGCCTCAGAACAGAGGTCTGAATCCTCCCACTGCCTTTGTGTTCCAACTCTCTCCATTCTGCCTACGTAGATAAAAGTTACTTGAATCTCTGGCCTCGCAACAGCCCAAATGCCTGCAAGTTTGCTTTATTTATTTCCAAACCTGATTAAATTCTTTGTCTCTTTTACCTGATTTTTTAAAACAGCTTTCCATTCTCAAGTTTATCCCAATTTCAGGAGCCACTTCCCTGCCATGCATCCTCATGACTGACTTGTAAGATACAAGCAATTTACTCTTGCTTCTATAGTAACTTGATGGGTCCAGAATAGACTCATAAAGATCTTAGCCCTATAGAAAAATCTATTAAAGGTAAGTTTTGATTTTCTGTGTATTTGTCTTACCTTTAGTTCCCCACAAGATAAAGGAACTGCAAAGGTATCTCAAAAAATTTCCCCAAAGAGAAGTATTTCTAGATCTACTATAGCTAATAGTTTGTTATCTCAAGAGCTAGTCCCAAATCCCCAATTTTTATAGGTATCTTAGCCAGCTCAGCCTGCTATAGAAAAAGCTAGGTGGCTTAGAAATAGCAGAGATTTGTTTCTCAGTGTTTTAGAGAGTCTCTCACGAGTGTCTAAGATCAGATTGCCATCAGGTTCGGAGTCTGGGAAGGGCCAACTTTCTAGTTTCTCACTCTGCCCTCACATGTGGAAAGGGGACCAAGGTATCTCTGGGGGCCTGTTTCATTTGGGCACTGTTGTGGCTTGAGCATGAAATGTCTCTTCCTCAAAGGGTCATGTATTAAAGACTTGGTCCTCAACTGCTGGTGCTAAGGAGAGATGCCTGGACCGTGATACCTCAGACTTCATTAATGGACTAGTAGGAGATGTGGTTTGGCTGTATGAAGTAGGTCACTTGAGGTGTGCCTTTGAAGGTGCTCCAAACCCATGTCTTTCTACTTCACTTCTTGGCTGCTGTGAGGTAAGCAATTCTCCATTACATGCTCTTGTTGACGGAATGTTCTATATCACCATAGGCCCCTGGCAATGGAGCCAGATGACCATGGACCACAACCTCAGAAATCAAGAGGCAAAGTAAATACTCCTTTAAAATATTCTTCTCCAGTGTTTGTTACAGTGAAGAAAAGTTTAATGACACAGGTCCCATCTTCTAATATCATCTTGACAATAATATTTCACTGTGTGAATCTGGGGCAAAGAGTCCAAACTTTCAACCCAGAGCAATAGAGGATGCCAATATACCCAGACCTCAAAAACTCCAGATACCAGACCCTAGATACTCCCAGCTCTCCACAATAAGAGAAGTTATTGCCTGGCCATGGTAGCAGGGCAGAACTCATGGATTTTTATAAATAAATGTGGAGTTTTTGGTAAATACACTTTTTCTTTATATTTATCTCCACAAAAGGTTTAATAGAGGGAAACAAGTTTAATAAGACAAAAATCAAAAGGCACATTCATTTCTAAGGAATAAAACTGGTAGATATGAAACTGAGTCTCTATGGACCTGCATGCAATCAATGCAGCTCTACTTTTTCTCCCCTTTATATTTTCAGTCTGTGATAGCTCTACATATACTGGTGCATGAATTTCCTGGAGTCTAATAACCAGCTAGCATTTTTGACCAGAAACTGAACCTTGCATCCTCATCTGTTCCCCACTGTCGCCAGCTCAGATAACATTGCAGACCTCGCTTATTAGTCCCCAAATGACACTTAATTACAGTTCTACTTGGAGGTCTCAAGGCTATTTTTCTAAAGTGAGGTGTTCCCGGTGAAGCCTCTGAAATGGCTGAAGGTAAGCAATACCCACCAAGCAGCCCAAGAGCAACCTACTCATGCTAAATGCACCATGTTCAGCAATGAGAAACCCAAGTTAGGTCCAAGAAAAACCCACATTTGCTAAGAGGTGTTTTTATATAAACAGTCAAGAGTGCATCTGACTTAAGTACACACACACACACACACACACACACACACACACACACACACAAAGCTGTGGAGTTTCTAATCCTGTGTTGGAGTCTACTCAGCAGCAAGAATGAAGGTCCTGACCAGTGGTTCTTAAGGGTGTCCAGGAGATGTTTGTATGATACATACCAGTGTTCAGCTTGTTATAGCTTACTTTGCTTTCTATTGTTTTTTTAACTCAAGAATTCTTGTTAATTAATTCTGCAGGGCCATGGTGACCACTTACTTTTTCCCTCTGATGAAGTCATTTCTAGGGAACTACTTTGTATACCCTTCAGTTGTGTGTGTGTGTGTGTGTGTGTGTGTGTGTGTGTGTGTGTGTGTGTGTGTGTGTGTCACATCTGTGTATGATAGATGCCTGGTACACACATACAGAGGTCTGACATCTCTGTCTATTGCTCTCACCCTTGCTGCCTTGTTTAGTAAAGGTCTCTTGCTGAACAGGAGACTCACCATGTCAGCCAGGGTGGTTGGGCAGGGAACTCGCAGGATCCACTTGTCTCAGTCTCCCAAGGTTTCGGGTACAGGCATGTGCAGCCATGCCTGGCTTTTTTGTGTGTGGGGTGTGTGTGTGTGGATTTAAACGAGTCCTCAGTTTGCATAGCAGTCACTTTTACCCCTGAGCCATCTCCTTCCACCCAGCAAATACCCTTTTAAAGGAAAGCTTACAGCAAACTTTACTTTTTCATTTCACATTTAGAAACATCAAATCATTCACATACAATTTCTATAATAACATGTGTGGATGTGTGAGCACATGCACACATACATGAGAGAGAGAGAGAGAGAGAGAGAGAGAGAGAGAGAGAGAGAGAGAGAGAGAGAGAGATCCATCCATCCAGCTGGCTTCAAATGCAATCCTCCTGCCTCAGCCTCTTGAGTGTAGGATTTTAGGTGTGCATTGCCATGCCTGCCACTAATAATATTCTTTCTATAATGTTGTATTTTCTAACAGTCATTTTACTCTCAACTCCATGAAAGGGAACATTTGTTCTTTTCACCATTAATTGTTATCATCTGAACTGGGGCTGGACCCTAGTACCCACTCAGGTACTTGCCCAGGGTTATCTGAATGCATATACTGGCCTGATTTCTCATACCTACAGTCACCCATCATATGTGTATGACTCAACCCAGTCAGATAATCAGTAGTACTTCTAATCATTTGTATTTATATACTGCATCAGTTTCCACTGAATATATTAAGACAAAAGAAGGCTAATGTAGGTAATAAAATGATTGCACCTAAAATATTGTGAAAATTTAAAAAGTGCTTTCCTTGATGGATAGTTGACACTTAATAAATGAGTCATCACATTAAATAAATGTTATACATGCAAATTACCTTTTTACCAATTTTTTAAAATGTGTTCAAAATGTTTTTCACTCTATATCTTGATGAGGGGCAAGGCTCAGTTCTCCATGTGCAATGTGGGAGTGATAGACACTATATCCTATCCATGTTGGTTGGAAAGATCAATGAAACCAAGTAAACAGTGCTCTGGGTCTGAGCCAGACTCCTAATAAGGGCTTCCCACAAAAACAGCTGCTATTTTGCTTGTCTCTCATTCCCTGCCACTCACACCCACACCTCTTTGACATGGAGGTGATCCTCTATTGTAGCAGATAATGCTGTCCCAGGGGCCGCTGAAGGGCTCCCCTGTATCTCTAGTTAGAGATAAGTACAGCAGATGGCTGGCTGCAAAGCAGAAAGCTAATGGTCTCACATCAAGAGAGAAAGGTTTCTTGTTTCTGGCAGCCTTGCGTAGGCAATGGCAGGTACCTTGAAACTCTGCTGTTTCTAATGGAATCTCTAAGAGGCTGTTTTCTTCATTGTTATGAAAGTATTGGAAGGCTAATTAGTCCCAGGATTCAGGAACGCCGTAGTGACACAGCTCACTCCTGTTCGCACTGGGCTGGCACCTGCCAGGGCTGTCTCCCAGACCTGATGCGAACAGCGCCTGCCCAGAGAGGCCGCAGTATCTACCTTCCCACCTGGACAGCTTGGCTGACAGTCTACAAAGCCACACACCCCAGAGGAGTAAAGCGTAGATTGTTTGAAATCTGCCTCTGTGACCAGCAGAGACTTCACAAGGGGAAGGGCGGCTTGTCCTTTACTAGATTCATATAAACATTCAGGCAGAGACACAGGAGAGGGATGGTAATTGCTTGTGGCCTTGTCACATCCCTAGACTCTGCTTCTAAATGCTTTGCTCTTAGCTCACAGAAAATGAGGCTTAATGCTTTCCTTGTAAGTAAGGAAAGCGAACCAGCGGTTTGCTTTTTTTTTTTTTCTGGGCTAAGCAAAGGTGAGATGAAATTGTAACCAAGAGGTTTTATGGAATAAAACAGAAGAGTAATTTGTAAGGCAATGTGGGAAGATCTAAGGAGAATTGTTTTCATTTGCCCTGCAAAGAAGTTTCATGTGTTGCCTAAATTATTTTTCCTTTTTCCTTTTCCTTTTTCTTTTTCTTAGTCTTTGTCTTCTTCTTCTTCTTCTTCTTCTTCTTCTTCTTCTTCTTCTTCTTCTTCTTCTTCTTCTTCTTCTTCCTCTTCTTTTTTGTAGATCAGCAATTCAAATATATCCATGGCTATTCTCCTCTTGTTACTGATTGTTTCATCAACCATTTGTCATTTGCTTATTCCATTTCTCTCTTCTCTCCAAATAACAGTCTTAGAGACCTGGTTAGATTTCAGCGTTCGGAAAACCAGATTCCATTTCTTTATTGTCAGCTGTCATTTTCTTTGGACAGAGGAGTTTCTGAGTTCCCTCACATCTTATAATAGGTTAAGCTAATTTGCTTGCTATTTCACAGATTGGGATTTGACCAAATACACCTGGATTTAAGATCCACATGTTCTTAAAAATGCATGATATTTGGTACACCAAAGTCATCAAGTCTCTGGTTCATCATTTAAAAGTGAGGCATCTCACAAATTCCTTCTACCCACATCTGAGATTACTGGATTTGAAAGTAGCAAGCCATGAACCACTGCTATTTTAATATAACTATCATTTTCTTCAAATAAATAGCAGAACAATTTTGGAGAAACTTCTGAAGGGCATTATAATTTTATCTCTTAATTGTGTAAACTAAGGGGGTTTGTTATGATATTTTCATGCACATAATATGCGTAGATGGGCAGTCACCTCCTTTATTCCCCCAACTTTAAATGATGGGTACCTTTCCAACTCTGATATAAATGAGGCTGGTCTCCATCAATGGTTAGCTAAAGAATGTTGGGAGGTGAGCTAGGTTTTTAGAACCTTAGTTCTCTTATATGTCAAATGGGGTCATATGCTGACTTTTTTTTTCTTTTGGAGGGCTATGGGATCTTGTAGTTATGGGGCTACCTAAATCAAACATGCTGCCTAAAGTCATTTCCCTGTGACTGTCAACTGAACAACACTGGTGTGGGCACATAGGAACAGGTAAATCTGAAATGCGCAGGGGGTAGTTTTCTCTCTCTATCTACCCCGCATGTTATTTTCTTCCTTCGCTTTTTACCCTACCCCTCAACAGCTACTGCTGATTTTCATCTGGGCAACCCCACCAGACCAAAGTCTAAATGGGCCTGAAGGGTGGTGCCGAGGGTAGCTAGGGCGTTTCAAAGAGTACATGATGTTTCATAAACACTAACAACATCTAGTCAGTCTAAACACTGTGTCCGTATTTGCAGAATGTGGGGCAATGCTTAACACTACGAAGATGGCTGTTTCCTCCAGGGGATATGATCGGTACTCTGTTCCGAGATGCCTTGGTCTGAACTCAGCCTCTTTGTGTTTGCACACCACTCCTACTTTGTTTTATAATTTCCAGGATTTGAAAAACTTAGAGAACAAGTCACTTTTCTTTGGCTTTCTTCTTGAAGGTGTTGATGGAAGGCCTGCTCAGATGCTGGTCTCCAAATTCAATTTCTGAGTTCACTCACATTTCCTCCTCATAAGCCTGGCTAATTAGATTACATGTGCTGCTTTTAAATGGCAGGCTAAAGCAATTTACTTAATTCTAAATTTGATTATTTTTTCTTTTTCTTTTGAGGCGAACTGTGAAAAATGTATCAATGTCTGTGCTTTGGGGGATCCAGCATTAATACAAACAGATCAGTTGGCTTTTAGCTACTTTTCTTATGTGTGTGTGTGCTGTGACTTCAGCCTCCCTGGTACCGGAAGACCTGGACACTGTCACAGCAATTGTGTTCATAAAAATGTCTGCTGCTCTCGAAGGCTTACCCTCAGTTGTATTGGCGTTTAATGAAACACAGCGAACTCCGATTCTCTCCCTTTAAAATCCCGTAAATATCGACTGCTAGTTCCCTTCCACTACATTTATAAATGGAAATTTGAGGGACACTTGTGATCCCTAAAGAAGGGAAGTTAGCAACCAGCTCTGGGAGAAAGGGTAGGAAGAGGTGGGGGGGAAATAACATTTTTGTTCCAACTCCAGTGACTTGAAAACTTTCAAGCATTGGTCGATAGACATATACAGACTTAAAGTCACTTCAAGTGGAGTGGGAGGCTGATGTTGCCTGCAGTTCTTCAGCGATGATGGTACTTTTTACACTCTTAGAACACCCAACAGGGAAGGCTTAGGACTTCCACATGCAGCATTTCCTAAGGAAACTGCTTGAAGGAAGAAGGAGTGGGGGAGCTTTTCCCTGCAAAGGTGTTGACTGTTCTTCAGTCTTTATGCATCTAAGGGATGGTGGCCAAGGGGCTGTAGGTGCCAATAGTTTTCAAAGAGCCCATTTAAAGATATGCAAGAGTGGTGACTTTGACAAAGTCAGAGACTCACGCCGTGTGATGGCAAGATAAGTGATGGTTTTTAGCGGCGCTCTTCCCCTGCGAGGAAAAGTCACGAAACACGACAGAATCCACTAACAAGAGTTTTATTCAGACAAGGAGAAAGGGATAGATGTGATCAGGCCTGCTGGAAGGACACCTGTGAGAGAAAGGGGTGGGGGAACATGGGGCCTGCCTTTTAAAGGGCCAGCCCACATCTGCACACACAGGCCCATGTGGCTCCTCTGCGCATGCGCATAGATCACGTGGTCATGCCGCTGAATTAAGTGACCACACAACACATATGACTCAAAAATGACTAGGCGGAAATGACTGTGTCCTGCCAAGGCATGCCAACCATGGGGGTGTGGTTGGAATGCCTATCAATAAGGACGACCTAAGTAGAGTTGGGAAGCACGCTTCTCTCTCTGGAGGTGCTTCCATAGAGGAAGATGTTTTGCTGGATGCTCCCACATGTTGCATTTTTCTATGCTTTGAGGGGACTGTAAGATGTCACTTGAGATCACTTTGTCCTTGAAAAAGACCCATGGTGAGGCACCGGCATCTAGGAAGGAAGGCGGCAACGGCCTCCACAGTAGGAAGAAAGGTAGTTTTGGTGGTGAACAACAGAGTGCCCTGACACCCACCTCTTGAGCAGCAGTGCCCTGGTTAGGGAGCTGTTCTGAAGACTCCTCCCACTGGTTCACATGCGCTGCTGCATCTGTCACTCGGTTTTGGAGCAAAGAAGAGGGGACAGTAAGACGCCACCAGGACCAAATGGTGGCCCGCAGAGGTACTGTCCAAGTTCCAAGGTTGTGGTTGAACCTACATCTGAGACAAGAGTACAGTGTGCAAGCGAAGATGAAGCGCATCTTCTAACTGCTTTATAGACACGGCCACATTTTGTCTTCACAGCACCTTTGAAGGGTGAGCATCTCAGGATGGGGGGGACAGGCCAGTTGGTACAGTGCCCGCTGTGCAGGCATGAGGCCCTAAGTTGGATCTACAGAACCACATGAGAAATCCAGGCTCAGCGTTGTGCACCTGGCATCCTAGCACTAGACAGGCAGAGAGGGGAAGATCTCTGGGACTCACTAACCAGTCAGTCTAGCTGAACCTGCAAGTCCCAGGTTCAGGGAGAGCCTGTCTCAGGAAACAAGGTGCAGTGTGAGAGAAGAGGACAGTTGGTATTGATCTCTGACCTCCACTCTTGCGCTCAGGTAATCATGAACATGCCAAAGGTGATGTGCTGTGGGATGTTCTGTATGTCCTGTGGGAGCCCTTCTTGGGTTCTTTGTGGCGTTACCCAGCAGGTCCGCATAGAGGATGATTAGGACCATGGGCCTGAGTGCAGGTGTCTGAGATGGTCTGCACTTGGCTGTGCTGGGGGATGGTCTGTATGTCAAGTTGTTCTGATTGATCAATAAATAAAACCTGATCGGCTGTGGCTAGGCAGGAAGGATAGGCGGGACTAACAGAGAGGAGAAATAAAAGGACAGGAAGGCAGAAGGACTGACTGCCAGATGCCGCCAGCCACCCGCCAGGACAAGCAGCATGTGAAGATGCTGGTGAGCCACGAGCCGCGTGGCAAGGTATAGATTTGTAGAAATGCATTACTTTAAGATATAGGAACAGTTAACAGGAGGCCTGCCACGGCCATACAGTTTATAAGCAATATAAGTCTCTGTGTTTGCTTGGTTGGGTCTGAGCGGCTGTGGGACTGGCGGGTGACAGAGATTTGTCCTGACTGTGGGCAAGGCAGGAAAACTCTAGCTACAGTGACGACCACAGACCACCAGCTCTATCCAAGGTTCTCCATCCAAAGAACAAAACAGTCTTACTCAGGCCCATGACAAACTCATTTAATAAAGCCTGACCTAGATTGGTTGATGTGAGTTCTAATTACGCCCTTCGTTCCTCCCAGTTGGCCTCACTACCCAAATACTTCACTGCAGGTGTGACGTAAGTGCGACGCATTTCCACAAACTTCAGTGCGGATTTTATAAGCCACGTGACCTATGTAAAAAACTGAATATTCTGAAATATGAAATATTTCTGGCCCAAAAGTTTCAAAGAAATGGTTGAAGCTATCTCCCTGCCCTATCAGTGGCTTCCTGAAGATTGATGATTTAAAGGATAGAGAAACAATTAGAAGTAGCTTTTGAGAAAGGCAGGAGAAGCAGGGGTTAACGCAATGATACAGGGACTTCTCAGCTAACAGCTCTGAGTCTTCAGAACCTGGAATGTCATCAGATAGTTTTTTTTTTTTTTCCTCCATCGGGCTTCCCCAGTCTCTTATCTCTTCTCCCTGAACATCTGCTCCAGTCCTGTTTTCACAGACAGAATTCAGCTGACAGGCTCCAGTAACACAGACACACCATCGGGCCATCTCTGAGCTTGTAGCCAGCTCCTCACTTCATCCCCAGCCATCTGACGGACACTTGCTTTCTTTGTGTTTCTGAGACTAGAAATCTGAGACATTTGGTCCCGGGTATGATTATTCTGGGCCAAGAAAGCAAGGTCACCTAATACAGACATGACTTCCAAAACCACATCACTCAGCAGGTGTGCCTGCCTGTGAGCCTGCAGACAGGTGGGGACATTTCTAAGATGACATTCTCATTGTTGCAGGAATTCTTCCAGGCACGTTATCTTCTTTTTTTTCTGCAGCAACACAAGATGAACTTGATCTTCAGCCATCAATCATATTGCTTATAGGTTTGTTAGCTTTGAGAACTTCAAATATCTGCATACAACATAGTTGCCACTAATTACTCTCATGTTTTTCAGAGATGCATAAACAATTAACCAAGTATTAATCTAGTATGAAGCTTGGCCCAGCAGCACACACCTTTAATCCCTGCACTAAGCCTGTAGAGGTTGGCAGATCTCTATGAATTCAAGGCCAGCCTGGTCTATATAATGATTTCTATGCTAGCCAGGGCTATACAGTGAGACCCTGTCAAAAACAAAAACAACAACAACAACAACAACAAAAAAAAAACCCCAAAACATCAAACTACTTTGAATCCTAATTGGACATCCTCAGATGTGATAGAATATATAAATGTTTTCTGGGTATACAAACCTTCAGTTCTGTAAATGGCATCTGGTAGATTTATTCCATTTACAGATACTGACAGATATTTCTGTTTCCCCCCTTTTAAAATAGTTCTTTTTGATTCATTTTGACAAAAATACACATGAACTCTTTTATGATAAGAAAGCATCATGGTCTCCTTGTGTTCTCTCTTGCTTAGATCACATCTGTATAGACACCTAGGGATTTCAAGACCGGCACTCCAGATGTGCCATTTGCATTAACATGGCTGATGGGCCCCAGGTAGAGGCTGGTGCTTCAGAGGCTTGTGACACTGGGGCTGTCGAACAAAGCTTATGTGAAATAAAAACAAAAGGTCCGACTGTGTTGTTGTTTTCTTCCTGTGGCTCAGAATAGAGATGAATGAAGCCTTGGGAAGAGAAGAGAAGAGAAAAAAAATAGATTGCTTAACCGGCCTTGAAAATCCTACCTGAGAAATCCTGCAATTTGTTACCAGGCTTTTCTTAGCCTGTTGTTGTTGAAAGCCCTCCTTTCATTCCCTCGTTTATTCCCCCAAAGCTTAGTTTGTCATTTAAATAAAAACGATTTCGATGAAGAGCTTGATCGGTGAGAATAAATCCACAGTTTTTTTCTCCTGCATGGACTATCTTATTTTTTTTTTTTTAAGGTGATAAACTTAAAAATATGTTCGGTTCAATCCTCACACTTCTCATTTCTTTCTAAATGATAGTGCAATGTTGTGTTGTCTGCTGCTAAATCACTATAGCATTTCATTCCAGAGCTGACAGCATTTTTAATGGTCCAGAAAATGACACCACATACATCAATCTAAGCACCTCCCCTGCATACAGGTGCAGACAGGGTGGGCTCTGTGCTTTTGTCTTTCTTTTCCTAAGGCGTCGAAAGAAAACCTCTTGTCTTAGATTTCCTTGTACAAGAGTCCCATTGGCTGGTGTCAGGGAGCAAAAGAAAGACAGAGGTCACAATCACAACAGTCACATAAGTATGCTTATATGAGATTTGGTAGACTGTCTACACTGTGAGCTAAGGGTTAACCTGTGGCAGTCATGGCTACAGGACCACACCAGTGTGGTTGGAGAAATGTATATCATGGAAAATCAATACAACTTATTTTTCATGAAGGTGTCACATTCAGTATGAAGTTTTTTGTTTCCTGTTTGTAAGTTAGCACAGGTACATGCCAAGCTATCAGGAGTGTCAGAAGTTGGTGAGGCTGTTTGATTCCAAACTGAAACCATGGTTAAAGTAATGTTACGTTTACATGCGAAATAGCAAGGATCCATCTGGAATGAGTGTCCTGGGTGTGGCAAAAACTCCCGGAGGAGTAAGATGTAATGGGAGCTGATTCTGTCCTATGACAATGCCAAGAAGGTTTTATGAAAATGTCAAACAACAAGAAGAGTCTGTGCTGAAGCAACGTTCTGGGAACAGTCTTAGTGAGAGCTTTGGGTTCAGCTCTTCAACATCCAGCAATTTCATGAATGATGGAAAATACTTCCTTAAGTCCAACTGCAATCAAAGCGCTAAGGCAGGAGAAACCCAAGTTAAGACCGTCTGGGGCGCCATCGTGAATCCTAAGCTAGACCCACTATGTAGCAAGATTATCTAAAAACCTAAAAAGAAAGATAAAGAAAAGGATTTTCTTGAATAGATGATGATATTAAAATTAACAAATAAAAGAGAAAAACAACAGACATCTTCAGTAATGGGAGCTGAAAAGTTACATTTGAACCAGGCATGTACGAGCCTATCATTCAGGAAGCAGAGGCAGAAAGATTATTTCCAAGTTTGCAGTCAGCCTGATGTACATAGTGAGTTCCAAGCCAATAAAAGTTTCACAGTGAGATCTTCCCTCAAAGAAAGCAAAACAAAACAATAAGAACAAAAACCAAACAAATCAAACCCCAAAGCAATCAAATAAGACTAACATTTTAATATATCTATATAATGAGATAATGTTTAGTTTAAATGTTTAAGGATATGAAAACACACTTGATGATATGACTTATTCAATGATGAAAGTAGTTTTATATATTGTACTACAGAATTTTGAAAGAAATACTATAAATTATATACACACACCCTAAAAGTCCATGCATGAGTGTATGCTTAGGTACGTTGTGGAGGGGTGACTTCTGAGTTATTAACAGGGGTAGTTTCTGAACACTGAGACTATATGTGAGCCTTATTGTTTTTGATCCTCTATTTATATTCGCTAAAAAAGAATAATGTGTGCTTACGTAAATGAATAAAATTCAATGATAAAATTAGACTAAATAAATTGTTAAGATTAGACAGAAAAGACAAACCAAAATGTTGGCATGGCAATCCTTATCCAGAAGACCAAGAGTGCTTTTGTATTATCCCTTTACTTTCTGTTGTCACAGTTTTCCATGGTAACACATGTGGGAGGAGTCTACATTCCTGTGTTCTATAACCCATGATAGTTACAGGAATAATCAGGAATTCCTATCAGACATTAGAGGGGCTGGACTTAGAGGACGTCAGTAATCTTTTCCCATTTGTCTTAGTGTTGAGCTTTCCTTTCTGTCCTTTTCATGTGACTTGAAGTGCTCACATACCCATGACTCATCCAAGTGTGACGTCCAGGGAAGGACCAGTGGAGGAGGATGCATCTGTGAGAGTTAAAGCCAAAACTAGAGATGCTTCTTCACCATGAGCCAAGATTCAAGTACAAAATCGTTTGTTTGTATGTGTGGTTTATGGAAATAAGTTGCATTAGGAGTTCTAATCAGCATTTGCAAATAAGAAATAAACAAGAACATACAATATAATTACAGACAAGAGCCAGAATGAGAGGGATTGGAAAAGTTACATGCTACCTCAAAGAAGTTCACCTCGAGGTCACTCACTCGGGCAGATCACATCATTCAGAAGAGGAGGAGATGGATTGGGACCAGAATGATGTACAGGATGGGACAGTTCCCACAAAGGTGAATGTCACTCTTTCTTTTACAAAGCAAATGCTCAGCTGGACAGCTGCTCTGATAGCTTTCAGTCTGGAGACGTGAGGTAATGTCCCAACTGGCATCAAGACACATCTCCCTAAAACTTCCCTTTTAATTTAAGCACAGAACATTTCTAAAATGGTATCAAATAAATTTCAGAATCCAATTCTAGGATTTGATGGTCAATAAGAACGTCTTATTTTGTGAGTACTGTAAAAATCACACGTTTCTGGGCTTTGGTGCCTACCCTCATGGAACTCACTTTCTGGTTCATATATGGTGACAAGTATATATAACCAAAATATATCTGTGGCACTTCCTGGCTAGCTAAAGTAGATTTAAGGGGACCGTGGTTTTGGGTATGTGGCTGTGTAAAGATGATTTTAAATAAAGATAAAAAGGAAGCGAGAAAGGGCGTGGTCATTCGTCACTGCATGCCTTCTCCCCAGAAGAGGAGCAACAAGGAAGGCATGAAGATGTGCTTCATGACTCCAAGGAACAATCAGTAGGAGAGTGTAGCAGAAGTGAGGCCATGAGGGGAAGTGATAGGAGCTGATGAGTGAAGGAGTGCCGGACTGGGCTTTCTCAGTGACCTCCCTGGGAAGTCAGTGGAGTCTGTTAAGCAGATGACTCAACCTGCCAACTTGAATTTCAAGAAGCTCTTGTGGCTCCTTTGCTGTGGGCAGATACTAAGAAGTCAAGGAGTGGGGATGAAGGTGGGTGTAGGAACCCAGTTGGGACACTCCTGTAAAATTCAGGACAAGAGATGATGGTACCACACACTGTAGCGGTGAGTGTAGGTGAGATAAAATGGTTGGAGTTTGGATGTATTTGTCAACATTTTCCCATCAGTGTGGGCATTAGGGAAAGACTCAGACATGACTCTAGGATTTGGGTATAAATGGCTGGAGGTGTGGGCCTGCCCTATATTGGGATGGGCTTGGGGAGAGACAAATTTTGCATGGCCTCTGACTCCGAAAGAAACATCTTCAAAGTTGTTTCCAGTCTGGTAATGTTGAATTTCAACAGCAGTACTGATCTTTGACCCTGACAGGATGGTTTCTATCTGAGGCTCTCTTCCCATCCTCCTTTATCCCCACTTAGTCCATACTCTGGTGAATCCCAGAGGCCAAATTGATGTGCCCACTCAGAATCCACCACTTTCTAGAGCAGTGGTTCTCAACCTTCCTAATGATGCGACCCCTTAACACAGTTCTACATGTCATGGTGACCCCCAACCATGAAATTATTTTGTTGCAACTTTGTAACTGTAATTTTTCTACTGTTATGAATAATAATGCAAATATCTGTTATGCCGTATATCTGACATGCGACCCCTGTGAAAGGATCATTCAACTCCCAAAGGGGTCTTGACTCACAGGTTGAGAACCACTATTCTTAGACTTCCTGCTTTTTTTCAGCACTCGTTAGGGGTTCTTCCCATGCTCCAACATCCTGAGGTTAACCATGCCATAGTCAGTGTACATAAGTTTCAGGGAAGCTGTTTTTAGGGGGTTTGGGTAGAGCTTGTAGAATGTGTGAAGTGGGTGTGCAAGGCTTCTCAGAGCCTGAGAGGAAAAGAACAAAGAGGTTAAGTGTCCCAGGCCAAGAGAGAGGCTCACTTTCCCCATTGCTATTAACAACTTGGAGAAGTCAGAGTTTAACTCAAGACCTGCCTTCCTGGCCACTATAAAGGGAAATTTGCCAAGGGACAGCACGACTCCATTCCCAGCAGCTTGTTAGGCTGATTTACAATATAAGTGTTCATCTTATACCCTATATGCATGTTGCTAGGTGGATGTGGGAAGCACATAGGCTACTTCTCTGTAAGAGTATCTCTGGACCAGTCCTCTGTATGCCTCAACCTCCTTCCTTGGGAGTCTCCTTGAGTATATGGGTCTCATGCATTGATCATCCATCTGGTTGCCTCACTGAGGAATCGTTTAGGCACCTTCGGTTCTGTGGACTCCAAAGGGCAAGGTGGTGGTTACATCCTCAAAAGTGTCTGTAGGGGAAAGGAAGGAAGCACGTGACTGATCTAATTACCTGGGTCCTAGTAGCATGGATGAGATGGCATTGTAAGACCTGCAGCTGGAGGTGGGGAGCAATCTAAGCTCCTGCTGACACAGGTTAATTTCTTGTTTCATTCAGCATGAAGAAGCCACTGCAGTGCTTCCTACTGGGGAGGCTCAGTGGCTAAAGTAACTCCCCTGATCTATGATAGGCTAGATACCCTACCTGCCCAGGTCCCCATCTGTAAAATGGGGTTAATAATACCATGCGGGGTAGTGAGAGGATACATGGGATAATATATGCAAGAGCTCTTTTACTTTTTCAGAAGAAAGACACTATCTAGACCTAAGGTATTATTATCATTCATTTGAACTTCGGAATAGCATCATCCTGTCATTTTTGATCCCGTAATTACAATACATCAGGTAAGCACAGATTTTAAAATCAAGGGAGCACCGCACAACGCACGGAGACATGGAAACTTTGTCACAAGAGAACAGCCTTGACAACTTCCAGAGTACCTGGAGTTGCATCCATTTCCATATTAATGCATGCCACATACATTGCTGAGGAGGAAGCTCCTGATGTTTGCTTAGCCTGCACCTCGTATTTGACAGCTACTCAGAAATGGCATGGGTGGGCTTTGTGTTGTCAGTGGGTCCCCGTTGCCAATGAATACTCTTTTTATTAAGACAGGGGAGTGATAGTGAGTTCTGTCTGAAGCCACAGATTCCCCCCCTAATCCATTTGAGACAATCCAGAGTCTCTGATTTTAAAGCAAAACTGGAAATGGAAGGAAACACAATTGTGTCCTCCTTTAATGGTATATAAATCCATGAAATCTATCTCAGAACTTTCCCTTCAAGGTCCCATCGAATTAGTGGCAATCAGAAGACCTCAGCTTTATTTTAATACAGTATGGCTTTACACACATTTTGGGCCTCAGTTTTTTCCTGTCTATGACCTGTGAAGGTGCAACAGAAACCCTGTATTCCTCTATTTAGTCAAGGACAATGGGTAGATTATGACCTGTGGGCTGAGCAAGAAAGAGCTGCAAGGATCGGAAGAAATGTCCGTTCCTGGCTTCTTTTGCACAACAGTGCATTCTGAGTGCCCAGGGTTATTTTGGGAATCACCATCCACTTAAGAAATGATACTGGAAAAAGTTCCAGTTATTTTTCTCCCTGGTGGAAACCCTGGAGTGTTATGTAGCTTTAATTAGCAGTGAGATGCTGTTGCTTTGGATGAAGACCAAGGTAAAGCCCTTTGGGTACCTTTTTGGCACTCACGGCAGAGGCTGCGTGTTGACTTCATCCTGCTGCTCCTTAGCCATGGCAGAGATGCTGAACTGAAGGAATCATGGCAGCAATGGGGATGAGCCCTATAGAAATCAGATTTTTTTTTTACAAGAACTCTTGGCTGTGAGAGAATAGTACCTGCCCTGTTCTATGAATTGAGCCCATGGTGCTACCACGGGTCCCTTTCATCTCTCTGCACTCTCAATTCCATGGGTCAGAGGCCCCCTGCTCTTTAATGTAACTACTGGGTGAATCATGTTCACCCAGTACTTTGCTCTTTCAGTTCCAGTGGTTTAGAGTATAAATGCTGCCTTTGGCCTGATTAAGGGGAAAAAAGGTTACCAAATAGTGGACATTCTGGAGGGGCGTGGTGTGTGTGTGTGTGTGTGTGTGTGTGTGTGTGTGTGTGTGTGTGTGTGTGTGTGTAGCAGAAATCATGGGGGTTTTATGCCTTAATTTTTCCACTCACTTTTCTGTTGGATTAAAATTTAGCAATTTTATATTTTTTTAAAAGGGGGGAAATAATGAGTCTGTTGATGCTAATTTAAATTTTTTATTGATAATCCCTGAGGTATCTCTTGATTAGAAAATTGTCCCAGTAATAGAAATGACTCTTTGCTTCTACCCCATATGGGCAGATAAGGGTAAAAATAGCCCATTGGTATAATTTAGCTATCCTCTGCTGATTCAGGTGCAAGATCCATTAAACTCATTATGGGCCAGACACGGTGGCAGGACCGTTTACAGACATTTCGTTTAATTTTCCCAGCTCTGTGCTACAACTTCAAGAGAGGGAAGAAAGATGAAATGAATTACTGCCATGACACAGCGGGACTGGGAGACAGGCCATTGAGTTCCACGTTTAAGACTCTATTTTGCACACTCTCCAGAGCAAACAGTAATTCCCTGGAGCATTTCCCACTTTAAGGAAACATTTGGGCAGAAAGGAAGAAATAACCAAAGAGGCTTGAATCCCAAGTACAACCCAAATACATCCCAACAATGTTAAGGCTGGTCTCTGGCTATTGATACTTTTTTCTAGAACACATAGCCAACCTCATACATTCTGGTGAATACTGTAATCCTTTTATTAAAAATGACCTATTTAATTTATTGATCTTCAATAAATGTGTGCAGTCACCTGGCCTCTTAACAGCAAGGACTTCACCAGTGACGGTGGAGTTCTGCACTCTTTTCTCTAAATCCTGTTTCCTGGATTCTTAGTAAGAGTTTATGCTTATGATTAATAGAAGATTATCCCCTGTTTTCTTCATCATTTGAATCATTGTGAATATAGATAATATGTTTAATTTTTAATTATCTTTTTAACCTTTCCTGTGGCAACTTCTTGAAAAGTTTACTCTCTGAGAAAATTTTTGTATAACCAGGAGAATAAAGGCAAATGCTGAATGATCCCATTGATATGTAGATTTTTTTTAAAGTCAAATACCCAGGAACAGCATGGGGTGGTGTCTAGCAGGATTCAGAAGCAGGAGAAATGAAGGTATGGATGGCAAAGGGTATGTAAGTCTAGAGACCCATGTGCATTATGAGTTCTATAGTTAATACTCTACATTATTTGTGTTTACTTAGAAAAGCCGTGCACACATTTAATGACAGATAGCATTTCATGTGGTGAAATGCCCCAGAAGTTCCTAATAACACATCCTCATGTACATAGACTCCACAACACCTGCTCTGTTCCTCACCCATTCTCTTTTGTGTTCCCTCTCTCGGTTTCTCTCTGCATGTTTCTTCCCTGCCTTTCCCTGAAACACTGTACCATCTGTCCCTGCTTGCTTCCCATGTAGCCATTCCACTCACGTCCTCCACTCCCAATCCGTGATCCTGTGCTTCACGCGGACCCCCAGGGAAGTTTGGTGACTGCCATTAATCTCATAGGGAACGGGCCCTGGAATGTTAGTGAATAAAATTCTCTATCTCATTATATAGGTTAATAAGCTCCTAGAGCGTGTTCAGATGCTATGAAATATTAACAGTGTGACCCAGAAGTTGGAGGCTGAGGGTGTCTTCCGCTGAGCGTATATTAGGAGCCCTTGCTGACTGAACATCAATCAGATATTAAAACAAAGAATTTGCAAATGAATAATAAAAACCAGCAGAAGAATATCTGATTTCAAAATGTCTGCTAGACAAATCAGGTTCTGGGAAGAACATTCATTACTACTTAAAGGAAAGCACATTTAAAACTAAATATGCATCTAAGCATCTTATAAGTAAATAAATGGCAGAAATCATTTTGGAAATGAAGGCATAAATCATGAATCACATATTTAGTGACAAAGTCTTTTTAGTCTCCAGTATCTGGTGGATAGTGGGGGACAGGAATACCACATAGTTTCAATTTATTTTACTTTATTAAATTTGTGTGTGTGTGTGTGTGTGTGTGTGTGTGTGTGTGTGTGTGTGTGTATGATGTGTGTGGGGGCACATACCCATGCCATGGCATAGATGTGGAAGTCAGAGGACAACTCTGTGGAGTCTGCTTTCTCCTTCCTCCTTAACATGGGTTGTGGGAATTGAACTGAGGTCACAAGGCTTGTGTGGCAATCGGCTTTACGCACTGAGCTCTCTCACCACCCCAGTTTCCAGTTTCAACTGAGTAGAGACTTGTGTCTTCCCTTGAGCTCAGAGAAAGCAAGGATTCTGCTGTGCTTTCAAGAACAACAAAGATATGGAAATAAAACCAAAGCCTTTATGATAAAGGTTTGATTTTATGTGTTACTCTAATACAGACATAGATTTACCATTTACACCTCAAGTGTCGTGATTGACCTGAGCTGGTAAAAATGGAAACTAAAGCATCGAAACCATAGAAGGGTTCATTTCTTGGCTTGTCTGAGTTGTTTCTTTATTTTCTTTTGCATGTGCTAAGACACTTCAATGCTGCAAAGTTGCTATTTTAGGAGGGATAGCTCACTGGTTCAAGTAAGGCAAGACAGAGCCAGAAGTTTCTAGAAACATCCAAGCTTTTCAGCTTTCATCCACAAGTGTCACCTTGCCCAACCATGTCATCTGTGACTGGATGCCTTTCCTCCATACACATTCCCTGAAGGAACTCCACAAAGGCCTTTGATGGGCAAGGCTTGCCCGGGGACTCTTCATCAGAAGCTACTAGTCTTTCTGTCTTCACTGACTCTCTCACTTGGATGTTTAAAGGGAGAATCTGCAGATTTTTATGGCCATCCAGACGTGTTGCCCACATAGAAAGATCCTGAATTGTTCACATGCTGCCAATCCTTTTTTTCCTATGCAGATTTTTGGTAAAGGATTGTTTGAGTTCAAAGGTCCAGAGAATGTTTCATTAAAGAGTGAAGATCCGTGACAGGAGATCACACTTGTGAAGTCACCGGATGCATTCAGCCAGGTCTGAGCTCGTGTTCCTGGTCCAGAGACTAGTGAGTGTGGCACTTTAGACGTCAAACATTGGACACCCCAGTTCCTGGACTGACTCAACATCTCTTTCCGTTCACTTTCCCAGCTTTCCTTGCAGACATAGCTAGTCATTTGACACCATGCAATGCTACACAGAACTCCGAGGGGAAGGAAAGGTCTTTCTCACTAAAGGAAACCAATAAAACTTGTGCCTGCTCTTTGACCCTGCCTCAAATGTCAACTTGGTGCCCAGGGAGGCAGGAACCAGCTAGAGGCCAAGAGGAAATTCTAAAGATCTAGCATCATTGAGCCAAGGAAGCAGCGCCAGCAGACGCCGCCTTCCAGGGGTGTGATGGGAAGATAATGAGATGAATCCCTGTCTAGCAGAGCTATTGTGTTATGGATTTAACAGGAAATATCCCCAACAGGCTCGTGATGTGAATGCCTGGCCCCCAGATGGTAGTCTGTTTTGAAAAGTTTTAGAAGTTTAGAGGGTAGAGCCAAGCTGGAAGAAGTGGGTCACTTGGGGGCAAGTCTTCATGGTATATTATTTCTGGATCTTTCCTGTATTGTTCTCTTATTCCTATCTACCATGTATAAAGCTGTCCTTGACCACACACTGTCTTGTATGTACATACATGTATACATATGTGTATGGCATAGGCAGGTGCGTGCAGGTGAGCTCACCCCTGTGTGCAGGTGTGGAGGTCAAAGGGATATTTCAGGCATCTTTCCTAATCCCCTCTCACCTTATTGTTTTGAGACAACCTCTCACTGAACCTGGAGATGACCATTTTGGCTAGATTGGCTGGCATGAGGGTCCCCAAGGATTCACCCATCTCTACCCCACATTGAGGTTATAGGTGTGCATTACTGTATACAGCTTTTGTAAGGAGGTTGGAAACCGTAACTGAGGTCCCCATACTTGCGCAGCAAGCATTTCACCCACTAAGCAGTCGTCCCAGCCACTGTCTGCCATATACTGTTAGCGGCCATACTTGGCCCAAGTATAAAAGGCAAAGCAAATATGGGCTGAACCTGCTGAAACCACAAGCCAGGATCAACATCTTCTCTCTTAAGGTTTTCTGTTGGGCATTTTGTCATAATGACTTGAAAGTCCCTAGCACATACTTTAGGATAGACTGTCCATTACTTAAGCCAAACACATTGATACCTGACCCAGTACACTGGCTGGTACTAAGTGAAAATACTTCCGACTAGCAAGGTGGAGAGAAACATGGAAAACCAGACTTCAGTAGGTATCTTAATAAGAACCATTTAAAAACCTGCTGCTTCAGTTAGTTTCATGAGCTTCAGAACTATGTACCCAATTGCTTAAAAGGTACCCCCAGCCAGACAATTGAGGCATGGCACCTCCAATTCTTCTACCTACTAATTTTTCTCCCTAAATTTTTCTTTTCTATTGCTCAGTGGCACTGGGGTTGGAACTCAGGGCTTTTTGTACACTAACTAGTAAATATTCTCCTCTGAGCTACATCCTCAATCCAACTTCCTAATGTTAATTAAGAGTTCCATGGGCTTTTAGCAATTGAAGCTAGAGTATCATGCTGTGGGGCCTGAACCTCTGTCCTACAGATATTTTATTTCCCCTTCTCTTTGAGTATGAAGCAAAGTCACACAATGAGATAAAGGTACAAAAATGTATAACCACTTGCAGTTATTTCCATTGCCAAGCATCCCTCCTGCTCCCATATCTTCACACTCAAAATCAAAGAGGAGAAGGGTGTGAGAAGGGTGTAAGTCCACCCTTAAGCTCATCCTGGCTCTTACCAGCTCCTTGGCCTTGGGATGCAAGAGAATTTCTGCAGAGTTCAGGGAGAGCCAAGCACCTGGGTATTCTCAGAAAACGAGAAAAATGTGGAGCCACATCTCTCAGGAGGCAGTTGTGTGAGGACCAAATTGCTAGAGATGTTGGGTTTAGTTTTCAGCTTCTACAGCCGAATCCTATCCACCGGAGCTATCAATATACATCCCCTAATCCATGGCCACAGCAAAAATGTCAACAATAGTTGGAAATGGCTATGATACAATTCCACTAGCTAAAGCAAAAACATGTCCTGGTATATGAACAGGAAGTATCAACCACAGTTCATTGCGGAAGGCCTGGTCTCTAGCTGGTGATGCTATTTTGGAAGATTCTGGAAACCAGCAGGAGGGGCTTAGATGAGGAAGGAGGATGACGGGGTGTATATATTTGAGAGCTGGAGCTTGTCACAGGCCCTTTTCCCTCTCGGCTTCTTGTCTAATATGAGTTGTTTTGCCTCAGGAGAGACCAAGGTACATCAATCCAGAAGAACATGGACTAAACCTCTGAAGCTATGAACACAGATGAACTTTCCTTCTTTTCTCTCAGGTATTTGAGCACAGCAAAGAATACTGTGACTAACACAAAAGGAACAAATTGCCCATTCATAAAGGTAGGATTGGAGCAAACGCTAAGCTTGAGTGGATCTGGGCCTTAGAGTGTGCCAACCATGCTTGGCCTGACAGCTTCCTTCTCAGGACTGTCGGCTTCTGCACACAGTGGCCCACCAGTCACCTACCTCTCAGTTCAAACCCAGTGATGAGCCTGAGAGCAAAGCAGATCCCAGTGAAAACCAGTAAGAGTTCCCTGGAGTCGTCAAGGCCAGCTTTTGTATACATAAAAAAATTATAACTGTTTACAGTTACTGCATTACTAAGATCACAATCCATATACTGGAGTAATGAAGTTTTTTCTCTTCAAGCTTTTAAGTTCAAACTACAGATCTTATTATTTTACCCATAAATCGAATAAATTTTTAAGAGGCACTTTACAATTTTGGCAATTAAATTCCCTTAAACAACATTTATAAATGTAATATATACGATTTTCTTTTTTAAGTACTTCAAATGCTTGACCAACAAGCCCAGCTTTTCCAAGTACCCAAGCAGTTCTTTGAAAAATGTAATAAATTAAACTCAGACTATCGTGACCTTTCAGTTCCCTTAAATCTTTCAATTGCTGTTTACAAACTTACCCGACTGTTCTTAGAACCTTGAACGCTGGAGTTTTAGCCCGAAATCAACTACTTAATTAGGCACAAAAACTAGAATCACATGGCTAATTAAAGTCGACTGTGCTGGAATCTCTTATATATTGCAGATCCTTTACAGGCATAATGGCTGAATTGCCAGGCACACAAGGATCGCCTCAAGTTCAACACAGACATTTTAGAGGTATGGATTTTGCCCACTTCATTCTCTGTCTGTTAATTCTAACACTTTCCTAGGTCAGAAACACCAGAGAGGACCCCAGTTTTTTAACTCCTAGAACACTAGAACTTCCTTCTCCTTGCCTGGCATTTCTCATTAATCCTGGATTTAGACATAGACCCCGGAGCTGAAGACTTTCCCAGTTCTCTCTGCTCAGATGTTGTATGCCTCTGTAAACATCCTGTAGTCAACATAGCTGGCCCAAGTCCTGGAAGCAAGCTACATTTTAGTTGAAATTAGTCTCCTGGACTGCAATTAAACTCAACCTATTTCACCTCTTTTCTTTCACAGATTTTTTTTTTTCACCCAATATGAGTCATGAATTCAGTATTTCTTTCACTGATTTTTTTCCTACCCAATATGAGTCATGAGTTCAGTAACCTGTCTTCTAGAAATGATGTCAGTGCTTAACTGAACTCACCTATCTACTTAACTGTTTAGTTCCCATGCTCGCTAGGTGGTAGTCTATAGCTGTGGCAGAGATGTTAGTAACAAGAAGAGCTCTGGCTATTTGGGTCATATGGCTTCCCACCAGGCCAGGTGAGTTAAACATACGCGTATTAGTCCTTTGTCCAGAGTCCCCAGTCAGCATAATGGGAGGATGGAGAAACAGCCACTCCTAAGAACAGAAGAGCAAGTAGCTGCCTTTGAAGTCTGTCCCTCAGCACCCCCACACATTCCCACCATGATACCTGCTGACATGTTAACCCAGCCATCTTTGTTCTTCAAAATCTTCTAGCAGATGGCTATCATTTACACTTGTGGGTCTAAGACTCTGATCTTTAATGGCTCATAAGGTCTCTCGTAACAGCACTATTAGCCTGGTAAGTCATGTTTTGATGCCTCTGATGGATATAATCAATGATTTACTGTGCTTACTCTGATGTGCTCTTAGTTTCCATGCATCCCTTTCTTCATACACATCAAACTGTCCGTGTATAACATCCTCTCCTGCTTCATGGTCCGTGAAGTTCCCATTCCTATGGTCAGAATCCATTCCACATGCAACTCCCTTCCCACTGGTCTGCTCCTAGCTGGATCCTCTCCTGTGGTTCCCCAGCATCTCTGTGGGTCTACTTAGACCACACCTCAGTGTTGGGCTGCTGTTTATCTTGTCATCATGTCCCTTACCATTAGAATATCAGTTCCTTGGAGAAAGTGTCCCTAACAACCTCCCAGGGACCTGGCATATGGGCAATCTCATTAGAGACCTCCACCATGAGACCTCTAAAACAAGTGTGACTGCAATATAGAACTGATTAATATTAGTCCTAGTGCACTATGGAAATTGGTGATTTGTGTTTCAAAGTGAAAAAAAAAAAAACCTTAAGAGAACAATAGTTAAATCAATGACTGTCTTAGTCAGTGTTCTATTGCTGTGAAGAGACGCCATGACCACCACAATTCTTATAAATAAAGACATTTAATTGGGGCTGGATTTCAGTTTCATAGGCCTAATCATTATTGTCATGGCAGGAAGCATGGTAGCACGCAGGCAGACATGATGCTGGAGAGGTAGCTGAGAGTTCTACATCGTATCCACAGGCAACAGGAAAGAGAGAGACACTGTGCCTGGCTTGAGCATTTGAACCCTCAAAGCCCACCCCCAGAGAAACACTTCCTTCAATAAGGCCACACCTACTTCAACAAGGTCACACCTCTTAATCCCTGTCAAGGCGTGCCACTCCTGAATGACCAAGCATTTGAACATAAGAGCCTATAGAGTCCATTCTTATTTAAACCACCACAATGATTGACCTCAGAATGAGTAGAAATAATGACTTAATGATACCAGCAAATCTAGGGGCAGATTTGTCCCCGGAATAATATTGTGTCCCCTCTAAATAATATTCATCTATCAATACATCAACAGTTGTATTATGTAGCAAAGATCATTCACTCTATATTAGTCATTTGAGTAGCTATGTTTGTTTTTGTTTTTTACCCAATTCCTCTGACATAGATGTAGCTTTTCTCATATTTTTATAGTCAAGGCCCAGAGGTTATGTAACCTGCCTGTGCTTTCCAGATTCACTCCACTTACCTATTAGAAACATGTAGTACTACTCTACCTGGGGCCAGGTAACAAGTCAATACCTGATAAAGGTAAAAAGGAAGGAAAGAAGAAGGGAAGGAAGAAAGAAAGGAGGGAGAGAGAGGGGAATCCAGAGAAAGAAAACACCAAGACCTGAGGCCCTGTTTTCATTTACAAGGAGATGGTTGCCTCTGCATGGAGGTGTTTATTAATATTATTTGTTGTCTGTATATCTATCTATCTATCTATCTACCTATCTATTATCTATCATCTATCTGTCTATCTATCTATCTATCTATCTATCTATCTATCTATCTATCTATCTATCTATCTATCTATCTATCTATCTACTATATCTATCTATCTATCTATCTATCTATCTATCTATCTATCTATCTATCTATCTATGAATGAATGTGTTACATGCAGCTCAAGAACATATCCAGTTGCTTAATGAAGTATAGTAATTGACCAGATACATCTCCATGGTGCATGTGACAGCACAGTTCTCTGAGGAATTCGCCAGAAGCATAATTAATAATCCCAACATTCTCCTTTCAAGGGTCCGTACTATTTCTTACTTGAATTAACTGTTTAAACTAGAATATTACTGAACCAGCAAATGTCACATTCCATCTGTAGAGTCACTGGCTAATCATCTGGATCTCTAAGTGTTCACCTTGTATCCTTGCTTCTCTGCCAATACTTTTTGTCATTAAGCTATGACATCAAAACAAAGACTGGACAAATCTCCATTTCCTGACTTTCAGCTTCCTGCTATTTTCTTTGTTTGAGTCACTTTTGTAGTGACAAAGGCTGTCACTCCAACTGGTCACTCTTTCAGTGGTCTGTCCAAGTATGTGACAGCTAGCTAGTTAGTCAAGAGCAGTCCCATCACTATGACCCGACTTGATGCTCCCGACACCCTGTGGCATGGGTTTCTCTTTTTGTTGACACCACTTGGCACCAAAAATGACTCTGTGATGCTGGAATTAAGATGATAGAAAATAGAGAGCTTGGGAAACAATGACTTTCTGTTTAATCATGTGCTTGCACATGTCCCCATGGTCTCTTCAGTCTCCAAAACAAGGCCATTTCCCTGGCTACAAATGCAGAATGAATATGCTTCTGTGATCGTTAGGTTGATGAATGCCAAGGTTTTTTTTTTTTTTTGGTGTGTGTGTGTGTTTATGTTGTGTTTGGAAACTGTGAAGATGCCTGTAGTTATATTAGTTTGATTTAAATTGGTAGTGGTGTTAGTACATTTACCATGACTCTCCTTTCTTGAGGCTGAGCAGATTCCTTGACACTTAGGAACTGTGTGTCCATTTTTTTGTTTTGTTTTTTTGAGAAAGGGTTTCTCTGTGTAGCTTTGGAGCCTGTCCTGGAACTTGCTCTGTAGACCAGGCTGGCCTTGAATTCACAGAGATCCACCTGGTTCTGCCTCCCGAGTGCTGGGATTAAAGGTGTGCGCCACCACCACCCAGCTGTGTGTTCATTTTTAATGCTTTGTTGCTTATAAAGCCTACTGAGTGGTCTTGGGCAAACATCTTTTCCTCTTTTTACCTCTTTGGTTTCCACCTTTGAAAGGAAGGGCTTGGAGTGCTTATACCTCCTCTTATACCTGTACAGTTCTAGAATGTGAGGTGATCAGTGAATCCCTGATACTTACAAATACCTTCCAGGCCAAGTGCTCTTAGAGGCCAAGGGACAAGGATAGCCACAAGGATTTTGGCTTAAGCTACACAATAAGGTCCAGGACAGCCAGGGCTACATAGAGATACTGCATCAAATAAGCCAAACCAAAGCAAAACATCTTCCCATTCATAATACCCTTGACTGTCAAAGACTAACTTGTTTGGAAATAACTGTCTACAGGTAGAAAATGAAAGGATGTGTCATCTTATTTATTGGTTGCTGATGTTTTTCTGGCTAGGATTTAACACCAAATCAATCTGCAGTAAAACTCTGCTGATCAAGCGTATGGGAGAAGGAAATTTACAAAAAACCAGAGCTACAGGCACGGCCAGGGGTGTCACATGCTACCTCCTGTCTATATGCCCTCCTCCATCAGTTAGAGGGTACACCACTGGAGCCCTTCTCGAGGCTTTTCCGGAAGGAGCTGAGGCCTTCTAGAATTCAATCCTCTTCTTGAGTTCTCTGATGAATTAAGGTTCAAAGCAGATGCTATGGCCACCACAGGCCTTTAACGAGATCTGTAATGGCTTATAAAATGGCTCCATAAGGTGCTGGCCTCTTTCTTGGTCATTGTGATGGGATGACTTGGTCTTGTTAGGGAAGTGTTTCTGATTCTCACGGAGGCTGAACTCCACGGGCAGAATGTAAGTGCACAGCGTTCTCCTGGAGCCCCAGGCGCTGCCTTCATTAACTTGGCAGCTCCCTCTGTTCTGAATTCTGCTTTATATACTTCTCACAGCTCTGACACCTCTGTTCAATATGTCTTGTCATTCTTGGCTAATAAAATTGGCTTTGTGCCGAGTCAACCATTCTCTCAAGTCCTGGGTGTCCCCTCTCATCATGCCTTCTTTTCATCACCGAGTAAAGTGCGGTGCACCTTGACCCCTCCAGTATGCGCTTCTTTGTTCTGTCCTTAAACACAAACCTCTTCCAACATCCGTCTGGGCCCTTTCCCAACTACAACTTTATCCCTTCTAGTTCCCTAGAGCTAACGCAGCTCCGAAGAAAGAGATTTCTTTCTGGATGTGCGGGCCTTGGCTGTCCTTGAACACAGTAATCATCAAGAGGAGAATTTCCATTGTCTAGAAGTCCATCCGTGGGCTTAAGGAGCTCATCTTCTACTGGGGCATCTTGCATCTCATTTGGGGTAATTTCAGTGTACACTGCAGATCTGAATGTTCAACAACCCACTCTGCCTCCCCTATGACTCCGCCAGCCAGGAAGTCTGTATGACACAATCCCTTTGCCATCTATTGCTAGCCAAATTTTTAAGCCCAGTTATACAATGCTAAATGTGATATATTTATAATATTTATGTATACATAACTTTTGCTCTAGGCTAATTTAGGGCAGATTTTCATTTTTTTCCCTTTCTGATCCAGTTTTATCTATCATTATTCCCACCATACGACTTCCTTCCATGTCATTTCTGTGTTATTTTGACCATGTGTGTGCGCGCGCGCATCCACACACGCATGTAAGTACTTATTCATAGAAATACAGAAGGAACATCCAAAATCAGAAGTATAAACATTTACCCCAGGGATCTTAAAGTCCTCAACACTGAAGGAAGGGAAGGAGGAAGCAGCTGCTGGGGTACACATGCTACTGACCTGTGCTGAGCAGGTTGATGTGGGGAGAAGGCAGATCACAGAGGAGTCTGTCCGACGATCAGCATATAAACAGGTGAAGGAGGCCTGCAGATAGTGTCTCAGTCCACCGTCTACTGCTGTAGCAGAATACCTGAGGTTGCATGGCCCCACATGGAAGCCCAAGAAGATGGCTCTATGATGCTTAGCTTGTGATGATGGCCTGGGTACTCTATCATCCCATGGAGGCTCACTGAAGGGATTTGGTTTGATGTGTAAGAGAGAACAGCAAGGGAGAATATGCTTTGTAACAACCTACCTTACCATAATGAAATGAGTTCTCCCAAAGCAAGAAGTCACTCAGCCAAGATGGGCATTAATCCATTAGTTAAGGGGTCCATCTCCCTGACTCAAATACCTCAAGTTAGGCTCCATCTCCTAACAGTGTGGTTTAAGGAACAAATTTTCCAGCACACTTATTTGGGGGGAACACACCAACGTGGAGCTGGTGGTCAACCGTTCTGATATTGGGGGCACTGGTTTATCTTTGCTTCATCAAATCCTGAGAGCTTCTGCAACACAAAACTGTTTAGTTTACCTCTCTATCTCCGGCCAGGTGCGTACAGGTCTGCCCAATGATGAGTGGCAGAGTTGCTCAGGTAAGCAAAATGTGTGAGGCTTGAACTAGACCTCCAGTCTTCACACTTAACTGCACACATGGGAGACTGAAAGAAGGAAACCTCCTGCACCTGACCCCAGAGCAGAGAGTACCCATGATGCCACTCTCCCAGTGCTGAATGCCACTGAGCCTGGGGTCCTTCTCCTAACAGCCATCCACCTCACTCACTGAGGAACAAAGTCCATGGAATCAAGGTTGGTGATGAATCTGTGGCAGGAACAGAGCCTGTCCTCTGTGGAAAAAGAGAGGACAGGCACACGGGAAAATTGTGTGGAAGAACATCATCTGGGTACTCAAGGACCATCTTACTCATCTTACTCAAGTATGAATTTTCCCATCATCACTCCTGAACACACTTTCTATTCCACCCTGGAGGGACCATGTTCTAAATGGGTTGCAAGAAACGACAAACTGTTAGCTTCAGGAGGCATGAACCCCAAACTGCAGTCCATGCCCTACACAAGGCAAGTAGAACTGTAGGAGAATGAGACACCTTTGCTGAGTCCCACTGGGAGACTGAGGGGCAAGTGTTGAGGGGCGACCTCCACCTTCTGAGCCGCCATGACCATTTTCCACTTTGGTAGTTCAAACCCAGGCCCTGAAGGAGAGCAGACTCACCAGACTTGTGTCCCTCTCTTCTCTTCTCTCGGTATAGTCAAGTAGCCTCTGTGATGGGAGACCTGTAGGGAGAATGGCCCTAGCTGGGTGTCACTGGGTTCTAAGAGCTTTAGAGTTAAACATTGTGCTTGGGAACATCAGGCCAGCAGAGGCTTCAGCAAAGCCTGTGGGCAAGGATGGAAAGGGTGTAGGACAAAGCAACACTGTGACTTAAGGGGAGGCAGCCATCTGTTCAGGAATCACCCAGCTGGGAAAAGAATCTGATCGGAAGGTCACTGTAAACCCTTCCCACTTAGTCTTTATTTAAGGGAACCGCTTTAATGAGCTGTGCCTATCCCATGCAATTGCCTTAAAATAGGATGGGTATTATACGTTGATAAAAAGCAATCGCACAGAACAGCAGTGGGTTTATATTCATCTCAAGTATGTTATTTAAAATAAACATAGGTAAATATGGCGAGGTCAGAAATAGTTTCCAAACACTGACACAATCATCCCTGACATTAGGAGTTAAAAGTCCATGGTTAATTCAAGCTACATAGTGAGTTTGGGACCAGCATGGTCTAAGTATAAAGTTTCAGACTTTTCTGGAAGAGAGTGACCTAAACCAACCAACCAAGTGCTCAATATGATCAATATCCATGTTTAAGAAAATTTCATGTGCATTTTATATACTTAATAATTGTCTTGTCTCTGTTTCTGGATTAATATTTTATGTTAGCTACAAATCTATTAGTCAGAAAAATACATATTGAGTATCTGTACAGATCAAGTTATGGCCAATACATGTGAATTATAAGCTGTGATCATGTCTGCCCTGAAGGAGATTATAACCTACTTGGGGTTGGGATAAACTGTGTAAGGTTCTTTGGAAACTATGCGCTAAATTCTAACTTTGGCTTTGTGCATACTGATTTTTACCTTTGAAGCCCACCAAGACTTCAAAGTCATCACTCATCAGTTGCAAAAGCTATAGACTAAAGCTCCTATGTTTCTGAGAACATTCAGATGTTAAAGGTGACCTGTTTTTTCATTTGAAAATGAAGGCGAGATTAAGCTGCAAAAAGAACATTCAGGTTTGTGCCTATGGGTAAACCTAACAAAGTTAGCTTCAGCCAGATTAACCAGGAGGATCTTGACTCCAGAGGGCTGATACAAGGCTGGAGCTTCATGTAAGCCTGCACAGTGTCTGTGTCAGAACTGACATGGACAGACGCTTGGTATGTGAATGCACTTTCCCAAGCTAAGCAGAGCTGGTGAGTGAACAGCACTAAGATGATTTTACCCTGAGTACCTCTGGCTGAGGCAAAGCAAAGGGGCACTGAATGTGGCCAGAAATGCCCTGGGCGAAACACAGAAAAAAAGTTGGTAGAAAGAGAGGTTTTTAGTTTATTCCATGGTATTCCCATGTGTGAATAATTACATCTTTTCAATCTTGTGGATTGAAAGCCATTCCTGGATAATGAAATTAATCAATTGATTCAGAATCAGCATTATTTTTAAAGAAAAAGAAAAGGGAAGGGGGTGTGGTTTCAAGGTAAAAAGGGTAAATTTTCTTCACTTATCATATATATGCATATCTGTCATCTATTAATCTATCAGATAGATGACAGAATAGGTCTATCTATAGATATATCTATAACTATGGATATAACATATATCTATAGGTATGTGTTATGATGTTAGTGATAACCATAAGTTATTGAACAGAATTTCTCCACAAGAAAAGAAAAACAGCTCATATAAAGATTGGGAAAATGGAATGCCCAACCTAGTGGGGAGCTGCAAAAAATCTGATCTGGCTGTGGGAGAAAGGGATGAGAGATAAGATTGGGACAGTAGGCAGGAGACCTCTCCAGAAGGTATTCTGCTCATCTAAGAACTTTGTATTTGGTTAAGGACAAGATAAAGAGTTACCAGGAGAGAGGGAGACTAGGGAAGAAACCCAGCTTAAAGGAAGGAAAGTCTCCTTTTGGCTTATAGTTTAACAGGTTTCAGTTCATAGTTCCAAAGTTGGTTGGCTTATAATTTTTGGGCCAATGGCAATGCAAAACATCCTGGTGTATAGCTGTGGAGGTTGAGATAGAACCAGGCTCCCAATAGCCTTCGAGGGCACACCTCAAGTAGCTTCATGATTCTAAACAGTCTTTTTAATTAAGAAACACAGAGCCAAACACAGAGGTAATAGCCAAAAAGATCAGAGAACTAGTGAAAAGCCACAACTATCTTATCTTACCACCTCACCGCTGGCACTTCCCCAGAGAGAGCTTCTTCCTGTGTAAACCTGTGTTTTTATTGCCTTTCTGTTCTGTTTTCTCATTGGCTCTAAGCCCAGCCACATGACTTGCTCATCACTGCCTATCTATACAGACCTCCAGATCTCTATGGTTGGTACTGGGATTAAAGACTCACGTCACCACGCTTGGCTATGTCCTTGACCACACAGACTCTGCCTGTCATGTGATCAGATTAAGGGCATGGGTTACCACCGCCGGACTTCTGTTTATGGCTTGCTATGTGACCTCTGATCTCCAGGCAAACTTTATTTATTAACATACAAAGAAAATCACATTCCAGCACAATTAAAATATCACCACAGCTTCACTTCCTCCAACTAGGCTCCACCCTCAAGGTTCAATCACCTCTCAGTAGCTCCTCCAGTTGGACAGCAAGCTGTTATGGAATAATTTTTTGGTACTCTGTGAAGAATCTGGTTGGTTGAATAAAGAGCTGGACAGCCAACAGCTAGGCAGGATTTCCAGGCACAAAGGACACTGGGAAGAAGAAGGGTGGAGATGTGAAGAGACAAGTGCTGTGGGATGGTCTGTATGTCAAATTACTCTGATTGTTCAATAAATAAAACACTGATTGGCCAGTGGCTAGGCAGGAAGTCTAGGCGGGACTAACAGAGAGGAGAAAAGAAAGAACAGGAAGGCGGAAGGAGTCACTGCTGGCTGCTGCCATGACAAGCAGCATGTGAAGATGCCAGTAAGCCACGAGCCACGTGGCAAGGTATAGATTTATGGGACTGGATTAATTTAACTTATAAGAACAGTTAGCAAGAAGCCTGCCATGGCCATACAGTTTGTAAGCCATGTAAGTCTCTGTGTTTACTTGGTTGGGTCTGAGCGGCTGTGGGACTGGCAGGTAACAGAGATTTGTTCTGACTATGGGCCAGGCTGGAAAACTCTAGCTACAGACAAGGAGGAAGCAGCAAAGCAGGATGGACAGTATGTAGATGAGGTGAGCAAGCCTCACGGCTGTGCATAGATAAATAGAAACGGGATAATTTAAGTTACAAGAGCTAGTTAAAAACAAGCCTAAGTTATCAGCCAAGCTTTCATAATTAATAATAAGTCCCCATGTTGTGATTTGGGAGCTGACTGGTGGAACAGAAAAATCCACCTACACCAAGCCTTTTAGCGTGTAGACTTTGGGGACCATTTAAGGCTATATTCATCTTAATTCCTTGGGTTTTGTTTGTTCTTATTTGTTTTCTTCTATTTCCAGCCTTTGGAACAATAAGATTCTACATTAAGAAATGCATTACAGGGGTAGAAAGATGGGCTTTGATGCTCTTTCAGAGGACCTGAGTTAGGTTCCCAGCAATAGACCACCACCTGTATCTTCAGCTTCAAAGGGATCCAGCACCCTCTCCTGGCCTCTGTGGGCACAAGCATGTGGATACATATATACATGAAAAAAAAAATTTTTTTTGAGACAGGGTTTCTCTGTGTAACTTTGCACCTTTCCTGGAACTCACTCTGTATTCCAGGCTGACCTCGAACTCACAGAGATCTGCCTGCCTCTGCCTCCCAAGTGTTGGGATTAAAGGCATGCACCACCACCGCCCAGCAAAATATTTTTTTAAAACAAAAACAACATAAAGAATTGTATTGAGCTGGGCGGTGGTGGCTCATGCCTTCAATCCCAGCACTCAAGAGGTGGAGGCAGGCGGATTTCTGTGAGTTCAATGTAGCTGAAGTTTTCTTGTGTCCTGGCCTGCCAGCAGTCGAGACAAATCTCTCCCACTAGCGTCCCCCAAGTAAACACACAGAAACTTATATTACTTATAAACTGTATGGCCATGACAGGCTTTTTGCTATCTGTTCTTATATCTTAAATTAACCCATTTTTATTTATCTAAAGGTTGCCAAGTGACTTGTGGCTCACCAGTATCTTACATCATGCGTCTCCTGGTGGCTCACAGTGTCTCCTGACTCAGCCTTCTTCTCCCCAGCATTCTCCTCTCTCTTGTCCCGCCTACACTATACTTCCTGCATGGCTACTGGCCAATCAGCATTTTATTTATCAATCAATCACAGCAACAGTTCAAGGCCAGCCTAGTCTACAGAGTGAATTCCAGAACAGCCAGGGCTACACAGTAAAACCCTGTCTCGAAATAATTAAAAAGAAAGAAGGAAGGAAGGAAGGAAGGAAGGAAGGAAGGAAGGAAGGAAGGAAGGAAGGAAGGAAGGAAGGAAGGAAAGAAGGAAGGAAGGAAGGAAAGAAGGAAGGAAGAAAGGAAGGAAGGAGGGAAGAAAAAAAGAAAGGGAGAAAGAAAGGGAGAAAGAAAGAAAATGCATTGCATGAGGCAGTCCCACATTCATATCACATACAAATCAAATGAAAATTTTACGTAACAATAAATAACGTTATTCTGTACAAGACCCTCTGCCATTTCCCTCTCTTTTCTAGTCTATTTATTTAGTTTTCAAATACACACTAAATTGATTTCACATCCAAGTGCTGGCTGGTGACTAATGGTTTGAGAAGCAGTGTTAGATCCCGTGCAGCAGTACTGAAATGAGTAATGGGGGTAACAGCACAGCTTCTCTTAGAGCCAAAAAGAGCAATAGCCCTCTCTGCTGTATAGATCCAATCTCATCTACCCTACACACCAGATTTGACTTTGCAAAGCCAAGATAACATCTGTATGTGTAAGCATATAAGTCACAGTGTGAATACTTTGTATTCTGATCCCCACCTTGGCTTCCCAGACCTTTCTTAGAAATATGCTTTTAATATCATTCAGACTTGGAGTGGTGAAGTTACTTCATGAATCTGTCTTTAGATGCACAGAAGCTTTCTCTAGTCACAACATCCTGTGAAGCTGTAGTGATCGAGGGAAGGAGAAGGGAGGGAGAGAGGGTGGGGGTGGATTCTAAACAAGAAGCTTTCTCTGCCCCTGAAGAAGACTGGGAGGGATCCCCCACTTCTTGGAAAGGAATAGAGATAGTTCAGTGAACATTCACGACAGCTTCACCTAGGGTAAGGATGAGCACATATTTGATAAGTCTTTATGATGCATATGCATGCTTCTGTCTTCAGGTTGAAATATTTAAAGTAAGAATGACATTCCTGAATAATTACTTTGCTCCCTTTTGAGAACTTTGCAAACAAAGACCATTAGACCTTTTCTTAGTTAGTCTCAAACCCAGTCATACTTAAAGCCTTGTGAGTGATCCATGTAGAGAAAAGTATTTGAAGCAAATACTTGTGTCTTATTAAGTTTACTTAAGCTAAATTTTTTGGCAAAGTTTTTTTGGAGGAGTAAACACATTTCCTTAGTTTTTAATCATTGTGAAGGATACTTACTCACCCTTATCCAGCTAGAGTTGCCTTGACTTATATAAACTTTATATGAATAGCTTTGGACTTCTGTTATCAATACTTTCATAATATAAAAGTGTCTTTGCATTGTCACAAAGCAACCTGAAAACTCTAGAGTTTTTAGATGAGCAAGTTTTCAGCTTTGCCTGCAGCAAGGGCATTCCCCAATGTCCATGAAAACTCAGTGATACATGAAAATCATATTTTGAAATGAAGCTAGGTGAAACAGAAGGTTAAACATTTCTAATGTCTAACTTCTTACAGGCAGGACAAGGCTTGCTTGTGTCTAATGGATATTACTGACTATAAAATCCTCCTAACTGATTTCTACGAGGCTGGAGGATTAAATGAGTCTCGTCATCGCCTCTGGAAAACATGCTGACTGCAGACACTCAGCTAGGACACCATTCTGCAGTAGAGCTGTGTACTTCTGCCAGCTATTAATCATGTGCCAACCCAAGCCAGGCAGGTTTACTCCTGATCCTGATGAAACTATTTGTCCATGGTACCGTTGGAGGGAAATTCCTTTGCTCTTGATCCTACAATATGGGGTTTTCCAAAAAGCACAGCCCAAATCCTTCCATCCCCTCCATTCATTCTACCCCTGGGGTGAGGGCATAATTTACAAATGATAAAGTTGAGAAGAATACCCGGAAAGGTTGGCTTCTCTTCCTACAATGAGCGTGCTGCATTCTGGTCCCCCAACCCCTTGGTCCCTGGGAAGGCCAGTGTAAGCCTAGGTCTTCTTGTGATGAAGTGGTCAAGTCCTGACCTCACTTCTAGCTGCACCATCAAGTTGGATAAAGTACTAAAGTAAAAACCTAGACCAGAGCCCCTTTCCCTATGAAAGGGGTGCTCTGGCCTCACTGCTTGCTGTTTATTGTCAACTTATGCAGAACGTTGGTGGGGTGAGGATGTCATGTACGGAGGACTCCTTTGTGGACTCCAATAATATTAGTGACATTATTTAATTCAACTTTACTTATGTCGATAAAATAGGAGTGGAATTGTTGATTCAACTAAGCTGAACACTTTCTAAAGACAAGACAAAGGCAAGCCATTTAATAAACGTTATTAAATGTGAGCCTGACGATTATGTGTTCACTAGAAAATTGTGAAAATCTGAAACTCTGCATTCTTATTGCTTCTCTGGTGTCTTCAGATTCTTTTATTTGTAACCATTTGAGCATGGAGCCGTTTTTTGTGGTTTTTGGAAGTACTGTGGTTTGAACCCCAGGGTCTTGCACTGAACTAAATCACCAGCCCCCACCTCTGCTTTTTATTTAGAGGAGCTATGGAGAGTCTTGAACTCACTTTGTAGCCTAGGGAGGACTTGAACCTGTGATCCTCCTGTCTCTGTCTCAGCCTATGATGTAGTCTGGACTAGAGCTCACAACCCAGGTCCTCCTTGAATCTGGAATTATTAGTTGATTCTCTTAAGAGTATACTTATTATAAGGCAAACACAAACTATCAATTAGCTGACAGAAACATACAGGGGAAAAAAGTCTTACTCCGTCATCAAAAAAGGCAAAAAAAATTTTTTAAAGATTTATTTATTTATTATGTATACAGAAGAGGGCGCCAGATCTCATTACAGATGGTTGTGAGCCACCATGTGGTTGCTGGGAATTGAACTCAGGACCTCTGGAAGAACAGTCGGTGCTCTTAACCTCTGAGCCATCTCTCCAGGCCCCCAAAAGACAAAATTTTGATTCTATAAAATATTTGCAACATTTATGTCATTGTAAGACAATTTCCATCTTTAATTAATCTTTTAAAATTATTTTTCACAAAATTACTTCAACTACAATTATGATTTAAAAGCATTTCCAGTTTCTCAGACTATTAGCCCTTTAAAAAATCTAACAAAAGTTGTGACTCCCTGCTCTAAAATGCACATATCTATAGCACATGACTCAGAATTTAGGAAACCAATCTTTCGAAAGGTTCTGAAAAATATCACAACTTTAGCTTTACCTACCATCCAGGTTTATATATGCTGAGACTTCAGGAAATCAGTAGATTGAAAACATGGTTGACTAAAAAATAGATATAGGAATCTGTCTTCTGTTTTATTCTGACCTTATCTAGAAAATTGTATATAGCTTAGGCGTGGTTGTGGTTTGAATAGGAATGGCCCCCATAGACCATTAGTCTATGTCTATAGTCTATGTATTCTGTAGTGCCATAGGGAGTGGCACTATTAGTAGGTGTGACCTTATTAGAGGAAGTATGTCATTGTGGAGGTGGGCTTTGATGTCTCATATGCTCAAGTTAGGCCTAGTACGGCAATCTCCTTCTGTTCCCTGTGGATTAAGATATAGAACTCTCAGCTCCTTCTCCAGCACCATGTCTCCCTGCGCTGCAATGCTTCCCTTCATGAAAATATAGACTAAGCCTCTGAAACTGCAAGCCAGCCCTAATTAGACGTTTTCCTTTGTAAGAGTTGCCGTGGTTATGGTGTCTCTTCACAGCAATAGAAACCCTAAGGCAGGCATCATAAGCTAAGAAGGTACTCAAGCACTAGGCCCTACTTAGGAGAAATGGTTGGGTTAACGGAAAGTATAGAAACCCTGACACATGACCAAGGGAGTTGACTCTGAGGGAGAATGTCCCAGGTATTGAGGACAACTGTCACGCTTGGTGGAGACTACCATGAATATGTGGGCCATTCTGTGACAGGAGAATGAACATAGAATAACTGGGGGAAGCTACTCTCATGCAGTTGCAGACTTGGAGAGAAAAGTCTCTTCAGGGAGAGGGTGTGGGTAATAAATTCTATTCGTAACAATGACAGAGAACCTGATATCATCTTGGGGTTGTAGACCGCTTATCCTGTACATGAAGTGTGGATATGCTTTAAATTAATCTTTGCAGCTCTAGTCAACCAGATGCCTATGTTATAAGATTGTTTTATTTATTTACTTACTTAGAAAGTATAAATTATTGCACATAAAACAAAAGTTGAAGGGACTGTAGTTGTAGCTCAATGATAGAGCACCTGTTTAGCACGAATGAAGCCTGGGGTTTGCTCTCTAACACCCCTCTCTGTGTCAGAATATTGTTTTAAGATGTGTTACATTAGTTTATGTTGTGGAACATTTGTTTAATGATGCAAAGATGTGTTGCATTCTTTATATTGCATTTATTTAACTCTGTGAAGCTGTGTTACTGTGCCTGTCTAAATCACTTGATGGTCTAATAAAAAAGTGGAACAGCCAATAGGAAGGCAGGAGAAAGGATAGGCAGGGCTGGCAGACAGAGAGAATAAACAGAAGGAGAAATCTTGGAGAAAGGAAGAAAAAGCAAGAAAAGGAGAAGAGGACATCGGGGCCAGCCACCCAGCTACACAGCCAGACATGGAGAAAGAGTGAAAGATAAGATATACAGAAATAAAGAAAGGAAAAAGCCCAGAGACAAAAAGTTAATGGGATAATTTAAGCTAAGAACAGATAGCAAGAAACAAGCCAAGCTAAGGCCAGACATATATAATTAAAAATAAGCCTCCATGTGTGATTTATTTGGGAGTTGGGTGGTGGGCCCTCCAAAAGAGTAAAGAGGAAATAAAAACAACAAACTACATCTCTCCCTAAAGGGCACAAGAGCATTTCATTCAGGGACTTTGTAGTATCACGTCAATTTATTTTTTTTATTTTTTTTCTTTTCTTAATTTGTCTATCCAAAAGCACCTTCCTCCTCCCCCAGCTAATCCTAAACACAAAGATTAATCAGGTTACATGTTCTCTTGGGAACCCATTCCTTTTTCTTTATCATATGGCAATCTCATTTTCTCTCTAGTCCAAATTTCAAGAAAATGCTCTTATAGAGAAAAGGGGAGATATGGTTTTTATTTTAGCATTTTGATTTTCAAAAAAAAATGCATGCTAGAAAAGTTATTTCTTCCACTACCCTCTTACCACTTTATTCACATCTCTCTTCCTCTGTCCTTGACTCTTCCCTATGCCTTGTACTTAAAGTCTTCAGAGATAATGATACAATCAATCCTGCTACATGATGTGCAGAGCTTGATAGAAAACAAAAATATAGGGTTTTCTTTTTGCTAAAAATGATAAAAAATTTGAAGATGACAGTAACAGAGCTTAAACCAAGTACAGAGGTTGTCTGCACTTACAAATTGCACATCTAACAAGCTAGTCCATGTATACCTGCAATTTACTACAGCATGCTTTTTATGTGCTAAGAGCTGGTTGTTCACAATACATGACCTCATACGACCCACCCTGCAAGACTATCATGCTATTTCCTAAGAACTGAGACCTAATGGGGAGAAATAATTTTTTAAGCACATGCAAAATAAGCAGAGATTTAGGTCTGAAACTCATACTTTATGCCAATGCTCTTCTCTAGAGGGAATTATGGAAAGGGGAAAATTTAGGGAGTGTGTTAAGCAGCCAAGACATTCATGATCCTTGGAATTGGAACAAATAGCTAAACTGTAGGCATCAAATGTGGCCATTTGAAATCCTAGGGAGTCATAATAAAACATGCTCTGAGGCATGTGCAATAGTCAGAAGATGAACTAGCTGGAGGATGCCTTCTCCATTCAGAAAGTGGACCTGGTTGGGGAGAGTTCTGCACTCAAGGTCAGACAAGCTGCCCAACAATTATTCCAAATGCTCAGATCTGCTCTTACCACCTGGGTGACAACATGCTGTCTTTATGCAAGTACTCTGCCCTCCTTCCTTCTCTGAAGAGATTTGGGCAGTGGTCAGTGTGATTCTTACAGGACCCTAAGATCCCCTCTCCTCTCAAAGATGAAAAGTAACTCACTGGACAGTGTGAGAGGACAAAGACTTGGAAAACACTGGTTCACATTTGAAGGTTGAGAGATTTTACTTTTCAAAGAATGCAAGTAGCAGAGATTTTATTCTTTTTGTCCCATGTCTTGTTTGCACCATTAGTGAGGGATCTTGAATATTTATTTCTGCTCTTTAGGCTAAAACTCCTTTGACAACTGATTGACTTTCTTTGAGGCAATAGTTGAAGAATAGGTTACTGGAAAGCTTCGTGGTTATACATTTGAGATAGCATTATCCCATCAGATTATCAATAATAGAGACATTTTTAATACATTTATTTCTTAGTATCTCAAATTGACTAATGTGTTGCTGTTGGACTTAAGAGAAAGAAAAATTACTTTCTTTCTTCCCAAACTCCACAATAATCTCATCTTGTTATATGCACACACTCTCAGATAGATAGATAGATAGATAGATAGATAGATAGATAGATAGATAGATGATAGATAGATAGATAGATAGATAGATAGATAGATAGATAGATAGATAGATGAAACATACATAGTCTCCTTTCAGAAAACCACTTGTGACATTGCCTTGCTCAAACCTGTCACAATAATAATAAGGGGTACATCTCTTCTGCTACAATTCTGTGAAGATCATTGGACTAATGAGAATGAATGCCCGTACTAAACGCTTTCCTATGTGGCTGGCTGTCTTTGCACAAGGTACTTCCTCCTGGTGGAACTTGGCTTTTTCACTCTTAAAGAGGTATGTGGATTGTTATCTGCAAGGTCTCTTCTACCTCTGACATTCTCCGGATTATTTATTCAGAACTGGGATCTAAGACTTTCAGAATGGCATTCCAAAATATCCCCTAGCACATTAGTCAGAGTCAAAATAATAATAGGGCTTAAATAGAGACATATGTAGGTAACAAGTATGCTTAGAAAAAAATCACTGGTCCCAGTGCATATTATCAAATCAAAGGTGACTGGAAACATACAGATTTAGGGCAACAGATAAGGATGTTCTTCTGGTTATTCAGAGGGAAGACTTTTGGATAAGACTGGATTTCATTGAGCTTCCAAAATCACATGATATAAGTGACCTCTTGTATTCTCAGGTCTAGGTATCTGATCTTACTTGGACAGATTAATTACTTGAATGGTCGACTTTGAAATGTGCATTTTGGGGGACACTCCCAGGAAGCACTCATGCTTCTAGGCACTGAAGTGATTTAAATCTTCAAAACTCTTCAGAGAAGGAGTTTTCATTCCAAGTGGGAGAAAAGGCAAGAGAGAGGCTGATACAGAGACAGGCTTGGCTATGATTTTTCGAGAGTAGGATGGATAATTTTATGTGTCAGCTTGTCTAAACTACAGGGAGCCCAGACATTTGTTCAAACAGGATTCCGGGCATTTGCATTTCGTTGAGGATAGTTTTTGGAAGAGAACATCACAGAAAATGTGCTTTGAGTAACAGTGAGTCTCCTCCACTTCCTTGATGATCTGAATAGAAAAAAAGGTCCACCTCTCCCAAACTAAAGAGAATCCTCCGTGCCTTTAAAATTTATCTGCAACATTGACCAGTGCTGGTACTATGGCAGATGGCCTTTGAATGGTAACATCAATTATTCCCTGCTTCTTTAGGGAAGTGGCCCACACCACAGATGTTTGACTTGCCATCCAACATAACTGTGAGACAACGTCTGGTAAAGAGGCTCCTTGTATGCATGATGGACACACGTGTAGACACATGTGCACAAACACCTGTTCATTGTTTGTCTGAAGAGCTCTGACAAATACAATGAAGGGAGGTGGAAATAAAATGAAGGTATAGACAGGAGCTGGGCTGGGTGGGGCTTTCGTAAAAGGAAGTTTCTACTTTCTATGTAATAATAGGTGGTCACTGAAAAATCATTAGTGGGTGGGAGCTGTTAACATGTGCTTCATACTGATTACCCAGCATGCCATGTGTTGGATGGATTAAGTAAGGCGAACCTGAAACCAAGGAGAGCAGAAAGGTGATGCAGCCAGTGCCCAGCCTGATCACGACTTGCCAGATTTGGAGGAAAGTCTGCAATGAATGCTAGCGGAACTTTCTCTTGACTTTTCCATGCATTTTCAAAATGCCCAGGAATACATATTTTCTTTCATTGTAAAAATTCATAAGCAGAGCAAATCAATAGCTTCTGGTCCAGACCCAGAATGATGTATGGACATTGTGTACTGACTAAAGAAAACAAGAGCACAATTTATGATCCTTATTAATACAGGTAGAGTAATCAAAAAAAAATCCCATTGTCAGAGTTGAATATGGCTTGATTCACAATAAAACATCACCAGGAGGTGCTGGTCTTTATTCTCATAGTAGTGAGTTTGAGCTGAAAGGACGGGATAATTTACCATAAATGTGAATTTTTATAAAGTGATCATGGACCTCCCTTTAGTCTCTTAAAACATACTTACCCCCACCCCCTCCTTCTCATCTGCTTTTCCACCATGAGTTGTTGTATCAAAAGTTCCTTACCAGAAGCCTGGAAGACGCTACATCTCAGGCCTGGACCTCTGTGGGCTGAAGGCATTTGTTTTCTTTGTCCACTTGCTCAAGTTTCAGATACTTTATTAGAGTGATGCAAAACAGACTAAACCACCTGCAAACATTCCAGGCTCCTTTGAGCCTCTGCAGTATGAAGATAATGATAGGACCCATCACGTAAGGTAGTCATGAGCATTAGGACACCTTCAGGGTGGGAACAATGCCAAGCATGCAGTGAGGACCTTGGAAATCTTAGTTGTTACTGTAATTACTATTATTATAAATACTACAACTGGTAAAAATTCCAAAGCCAATTAGTTATAGAACTAACTGAAACCTGAACACTATTCCAAACGTGACAAGAATCACTTTCTAGATTAATTATGAACACAGATTAAGCAGACAGATTTATAGGGATATATAAGTATTTGGTCCTATCCACCCAGAAACAAACAGCCCAGCAGTCAGAACCTTATAACACACACACACACACACACACACACACACACACACACACACACACACACACACACGGGAGGGGGGTTGTGTCAGGTGCACATTCCTGGCATTGTGGTAGGGGCAGCAAAAGAGGCATGGTGAGCCTTATCTCATAGTTCTTTCCTTTCTTCCTCACCCCCACAAGGAACCCCAACAACAGAAAGGGGAGAGAACTATGGTCCCACAGGAGCTAAAGAGATATTCTCTCTTTGCATCTAAAGGATGCTGGGTCACATCTGGAACAGGAGGAGAACACTGGAAACTTTTATTCCATACTGAGTACCTGGATAAGAACCAGCGGGAGGCGCTTTAAGGAGACATGGAGAGCTCGGATTCATTCCGTGACTCCTTTGTGCATGCATCTACAATCACAAGGCTAGATGTGGTGAGCATAAGTTTTTGCCAACTGCCAGAAACAAGCTGAATATAGGGGAACTACCACGTGCCTCATCATCACTCAGGCGCCTGTCACTTAGTGCGGTCTGTAGATTAGTAATGTGAATTATCATTTAAGAGTTTCAGAGAAATGCAGAATCCCAAGTTCCACCTAAACTTCTTGAATTGCAATCTTCATTTTGATAAGGTCCTCAGATGAATTATTCATACAAATGTTTATTCTGGTCTGGAAAGCACTGCTTCAGAACATTAAGAATTAAGCTGAAGCTGGGTGGTGGCGCACGCCTTTAATCCCAGCACTTGGGAAGCAGAGGCAGGCAGATCTCTGTGAGTTCGAAGCCAGCCTGGACTACAGAGCGAGTTACAGGACAGCCAGGGTTACAAAGAAAAACCCTGTCTTTAAAAAAACAAATAAAAGAAAACAAGTGAACTCAAACAAACAAACAACACAAAATAATTATGCTGGATAGAGAGAAGATATAAAAATTAAGGTCAGCCATTTGTAATCTATAAGGGACAGGGACAAACAATGACATTCCCATCCACCACCAAAACAAGAATGTGGTAAAACAGAGTTATTGGCCAGTGACATGTAATGTGGTCTCCTAACCATCAAGTAACAGAGATGTAAATGGACAGAATTGTAGACGTGGACATACAAATCCTCTATCGAGAATTGGAGCTATTGCTATTAGCAGGGGTACAATGTACCCAGTAGTATTGGGTAGCATCATTGTCTTCTTTCCCAGAAGCCAATCGGATGCTTTCACGTGGTACAATCAGCACATCTGTCCCAGAACTTCCACATGGTTTTAAAAAATCTACCTTTATTGCATACTAACCCGAGGCCCAGAAAACAGGAAGCAGGCATGATTCTGTAGCTCACCCAGGCCAGTCTCTGTTTCATGATAAATCAGAGCGGAGATGGGAAAACTTTTTTTGGGCATGGATGAGGGAGGAAAGGGTAAACTGAGAAGCCAAGGTCGTGCTCTGGGTACAAAGGTACAATGATAGAAGAATAAGCAAGCTTTTTGTGGTTTGCAGGTATTTCCCACACGTGTCTTTTCTGACCCATACAAAAACCTTCCTGCAGATATTTTTATTGACTGCACCAATTTACAGATGCAGAAAATGCAACTTGGAGAAATGAATCGAGTTGCTTAAGATGGCCAGCTGTGAAGTTAGTTCTCATAACCAGGTAGATAAGTGAAATGAGGATGCTTTTAATTAGACAGCAAAAATGAGAAAGGGGGAAACAGTAGAAACAGAGATTTAAAAAAAGAAAGCTAGGAAAGAGGAATAATGGAAGGGAAGGAGAAAGATTAAAAAAAATAGAAGTGCTAATTGTTAATTGTGATTTTGACTAATACTTAACCACCTTGCATAAAAAAAAAGATTTACTTACTTTCTATGTGTGAGTTTCTTGCCTGCATTTATATAAACATACTGTGTATGCGCATGGTGCCTGCAGAAGCCAGAAGAGGGTGTTGGGTCCCCTGGAAATGGAGTTGCAGAAGGTTGTTAGCTGTGACATGGGAGCTGGGAACCAAACCCAGGTCCTCTGCAAGAACAGCCAGTACTCTCAACCTCTGAGCCACCTCTCCAGCCCCTATTCATATCTTTAAACTGACCTTTTGCAGTGTGTTCCTAGTTGTTTACTTGACGTTTTAAAATGCCTTAGTGAAATTTCAAAAACTTTGATGGTCCATCAGACTTAAAATCAGGACACAAACGGAACCCAAGTATGTTTTCCAAAAATCTTCTTTGACAGCTTGCAAGGTCAGTCGGTGTGAAGTTGCTTATCCCAAAACCTTGATGGCATTTTTATCTTAACTGGTTTCTGGATAACGGTTTTACAGTGATAACACTGAGTTTGACCTACAGAGAAGGAAGCATTACTCAGTGAGGAAGTGTTTGGGTGTAGGGGAGGTCATTGTTACAGCTTCTATTCATAAAGAGAATCCAAATCTTATATTTTTAATGTTTTCATCTACTTATTTCTTGTGTAGGGGAGATGCGCAAGTCACACATGGAGGTCAGAGAACAACTTGAGGGAGTTGATTATCTCCTTCCACTGTGTGGGTCTCTGGGATTGAACTCGGGTCATGGGGCTTAGCAGCAAGCACTTTTACCTGCTCAGCCATCCTGCTGGCCCCCAATCCTAAATTCATAAAACTGGCAATGGAGAAGAAGTTGGGTGTGACCTTCTTCAACAACAGCATTTTGTGTGCGAACATGGTGGCTAACAGACGGTCAAGATCCCAAACCTAAGTCCTTCTTAGAACTTGTCCCTAGATATTCAGTTTACATAATCAAAGGACATGTCAAACAAGCTAAGGAGTTCCTTCTGTCATTGGAACCTTAATTTTTCACCCTGGCCTCTCAAGAGCGAACCTGTTGTTCTATTTTTAGCTTAGAGAATCAAAATAAAGCATTTCACATCATTTTTGCATTTCTCCCTTCATGGGACAGCCATGGGGCCCCACTGATTCCTACATCTGCTCATCTATTTGGATTCAGCAGTGGGCCCACTGAGGCTTTCCCCTGGAACCCTCAGACAGCCTCTTCTATTAGTTTTTGAGTAGGATCTGATGATGACTGAATTCTCAGGACCAGACACAAAGGCAAAGCTTTCATTGATTGTCAACTTGACAGGATTCCCAATAGCTTAACATGAATACCACTGGGACTGTAAGAGCTTTTCCAGAGAGTACTATCTGAGTGGAGGAAGATTCACCCTCAAAGTGAGTATCCGTCTCCTGTCCAATGGATAGCCCAGCCAGAAAGAGATTGGAGGCAAAGAGCAGTATGCATCTGCCTTATCTTCTCCCTAAGGGAGCATGGAAGTAGCGCTGATGTCATCTACCTCCGAAATCAGGCTCCAGCTTCTCTAGCCTCCTACATGGACTTCGTATCCACAACTCTCCAGGGAACGCCAGACCTTCAGCACTGGACTGGAACTATGGAGCCTTCAGCATCATGGACTGAGAATCTAACATTGTTCTCATTCTCTGGCAGGCAGAGTGCCATTGTTGAGCAACTGAGCCGCAGTCATGGAAATCAAGCTAAGAGGTGCCCTTTTGTAATATGTTTGGACATTCAATTGGTTCTGTTCCTCTAGGGAGCCTGGTCAAACATCCTCCTCACAGCAGACTATTGACATTTTACGAGATTAGAAGTGGTAGAATCTCCATTGACTGAGACTACAATGGAGGGTCCTTGAGGTGGAGTCACTTGCATAAAGTGGCCCAGTTAGAACCCTGCAGAGCCCTCTCTGAAACCAGGAACAGAGCACCTTGAAGAGAAGGAATGTAGCATACAGAAGGATCCAACGGAAGATATGTCACCAGCCATTTAAAGCTCCGTATCAGTTTGATATCTCAATTGCTTGCTAGAATCGCCTTAAAAGCGAGAAAACTGCTGGAGGGGATTTCCAGAGAGATGCTGATAGGGATTGACAAGAAGAACATTGATTTGCTAACCCCCACTGCCTCAAAGTCCCTCCAAACAACACAAGGCCTCCATCTCCTGAGCAAGGCCACCAGGCCAAGTGGCTGGCTGCCAGCCTGCTGTAAATCAGCTTTTGAATGTAACCTTCCCTCTGGCCTCCCCATTAGGATCAGTGCAAAACAAGGAAAACAAGGGGCATCCCTCTGTGACTGTTACCACAGGAAGAAATTCAGAGGATGGGATAGAAAAAGAAAATCACAGTAGTGGAGGCAGGGGCATGCATTTCAGAAATCAACAAGGGGCTTTCTAAATAATGAAGAGATAGAAGCAGGTTAAAATGAAAATAACCATGGCGTGCAAAATTGTCAGTGTAGCTCTACAAAGGAAATGTTTAAACACAGCCAGACTCTTTGGAACATAACCAAAGGACTCCTGTTGTCTCCGAAGCTATTCACAATAAATGGCCCCTGTGACTGCAATGTGCCAATTAAATAGTTTGTTTCTGCCTCACCCTTCATTTGGCAGACAGCTCTGTTGTAAATCTGCATACTGGGATCATGGAAAAGTTGTTTCTTAGTGGCACCCCCCAGAGTTGACTCTTTGCTTAACACAGAATGTAAATATGTCACTGTGTTGACTGGGAGTCAAGAGAAAAATGCCAGTTGAAAAAAAAATAGCCAAGTTCTGAATTAAGGATGCTTGAAATGTTCTAATTAACCAACTATGATTTAAGTGTCAGAGAGAGTACCAGGAGTAATGGCTCTGAAGATGAGGAACAATTTCAGGACTTAATTTTTTAAGCTTTATTTTTATGTGTATGTGTATGTGTATCTCTCTCTGTGTGTATGTTCACGTGTATGTGTGTGTGTATGTATGTGTGTGTATGTGTATGTGTGTGTGTATGTGTGTGTATGTGTGTGTGTATCTGTGTGTATGTGTATGTTCATGTGTATGTGTGTATGTGTGTGTATGTGTATGTATGTGTATGTGTGTGTATCTGTACGTTTGTGTATATATGTGTATGTGTGTGTATGTGTGTGTGTGTGTGTGTGTGTGTGTGTATGTGTGTGCATATCTGTGTATGTGTGCGCCCACCATGGAGGTCAGAGGACAACTTGAAGGAGTCAAAGCTTTCCTTCCCCACTCTCAAACTCCTACCATTAGACATTTTTGCCTGCTGAGCCATCTCACCTGCCCAACTTGAAGATTTTTAAGGTGAAATCTCAAAACTCAACATAAGCATCTCGTCATCAGGAGATAGACTTACTTCCGAAGACTGGATGACGTCAGTCAAGGCGTAAGAGACTATCAGGGACCTGAGCAGCCACTTGACATAATTCAATCTTGCAAAGAGCAGTAATCATATTTAAACATTTTTGCATACTTCTCATTTCTATTATTGATTTAGAATTTAGCAACGTGAACCACGAACAGCTGCTAAGTGGCTGGAATGTTGTTAGCAGACTTTATGGAGAGAGGCCTAGTTTCAATAAAAAGCCCTCTAAAACAGTCCTTCAGAACTCGCTGGAAAACAGAGATCTTTGTTGTAAACTGTAAATGACTTATTTGTAAAGAGGAAAATTGAGTACCTTCCACCAGATTTAATAAATGGGCAGGTGAAGTGAATACCGGGATACAGTAAACTAGAAGAGGCACCTCAACTTACCACTGACCATGCTAGACTAAGTCACAAGCTCCCAGGAAAATCTGGTTCCCATCTGTCAACTAAAGACCTAATATGGAGCAGAAATAGAAATGGGATGGTTCACCCTGGATCCCTCTTCTTCACAAGGTGAAGAACTCCTAATATGTGTTTCCCTGGGTGGCCTATGGATGAAATATATCAATGTTAATGGCAACAAAACTACTTAAAAAATATTATCTTTATTTTTGAAAAATAAACATTTGCAGGAAAGCTGCAAAAAGAATATAGACTTCCTACACTGCTGTGGATATCACTCTGTATAAATAAAATGCTGATTGGCCAGTAGCCAGGCAGGAAGTAAAGGTGCGACAAGCAGAGAGGAGAATTCTGGGAGGTAGAAGGCTGATTCAGGAGACGCTACCAGCCACCACCATGAGAAGCATGATGTAAGAGACTGATAAGCCACGAGCCATGTGGCAAGGTATAGATTTATAGAAATGGGTTAATTTAAGATAAAAGAACAGTTAGCAAGAAGCCTGCCATGGTCATACAGTTTATAGGTAATATAAGTCTTTGTGTGTTTACTTGGGTCCGAGCAGCTGCGGGACTGGCCGGTAAGAGATTTGTCCTCACCGTGGGCCAGTCAGCAACATTACACAGTCCATTTTATACAACCAAGGTATCCTTGGCCAGTGAAACACATCTAGTTTGTTCCTGTTTTCTGGACCCCAGATTTATCTGGATGGTTCACTCATGTCTTCCTTCACTTCCATATAGGATATTTAGTTGCACCAATGAGCTGTTTTCCTTTAATCTCTGGTCTGCAACAGTCTGTTTTTTATAACTAGTCTTTAGATGCTGGCCTCTAAATTCAGCCATCGGCAGTATAGCTGAGGCTAAACTGTACCTCTTAGCAATGGGGGATCCTAGGTATGGGATTTTGAGTTTTCTGCAAGAAAAATTTGTCTTTTCTCTATAACTTGTTCAATTATTTAGTTATGCCACTATGGCCCTATGTATAATTATTTTACATACTGGTTTATAGTTTGATATATATATATATTATATATAATTCAATATTATTATTGTTATTGTTGCTCAAGTTTCAGCTTTGACCATCTAGAGCTCTCTGAGGTAACTCCTGTATCTCTTTCCTGTGCCTCCTTCCTTTAAGGTTTTGAGTACTTTTTTTTTTTAACTGTCTGTTACTGCAAGATAACCCAAGCTTATATTACCCATATCCCGGTCCCAGAATCACACATTTATCCAAAGAGCCTTGATTCTCAATACTTGGAGAAAAGTATTTTAAAATCAAGATCTTTGGGTTGAATGCGCTTTTAGCTAACAGAAGTAAGGACTACATAATTATATAGTGTGATACACAACTATATACCCACACAATGAGAGGTAAGTGTATGTATGCTTATCTATCTAGATATACATCTATCTATGCTTTTATGAAGTCAAACATGAGTTCATACTGATGTCTCAGACTAATCCAGTAAAGCATGGTCCTCCTGACCTTCACTCCTTGCTTATCTGTCACTTCCCACTCCAATAGCAAGAAATCTGGCTTCTCTCCATCATCCATTTACTTACACATCTAATACCAATATACATATCATGCACTTTCAGAATTGTTAACCTGCATTCTTAGAAGCAAAATGACCAGCTAGAATCCCATGTCTATCCTATTAATTTCTAGTGAAAACGTTGCTTTCTAGAGTCATTTAGGGCACCTCCTTGACCACTCACACCCATACATTATCACATATCATTTGTGATATGGTTTGATTTGTGTGATGTAATCTGCATTGCATCCTAGCTGTCATTTTAGCTTGAATGTATTAAAGATCACTTCTCCAGATGTACTCTTCTGTTGCTTTGAGACAATATTTTTATTGGTACTTTTGATTTCTGAACACATATAAATTTCAAATTTGTCAGTACAGTGGGGGTGAGGTTTGAGGGAAATTCTTCCTTGTTGGAAGTCTGCCCCCACCATCCATCTGACTGGGAGTATTTGTATTTATTCAACCTTCAGTCCAGAAGTACTGTAAAGTATGACTTGAGCTGACATGCCACCGTGTTAGTCAGGGCTCTCAGAGGACTGTAGCTGAGAGAAATATATATATATTGGCTTGTATGACATGGTGTGGGTAGTCTGACAATGGCTCTCTTCATTCGCATTGGATAGGTTGAGATCTGGCAGCTCTTCAGTGCACAAGGCTGTTGGCCTTAAGTGTCCCAATCTGGAGCTAAAGGCCTAGAGGATCCCCAAAGAACCATTGGAATTCACTCCAAGTCAGAATGCTGAAGAGTTTGGACTTTGGTATTAGCAAAGGTTAGCAGCAGCAGCAGCAGCAGCAGCAGCAGCGTACAGAAAACTCAGTAGCAAGTTGGGAAAAGAAACAGGAAAAAAAGCTACCATTTTTGCTTTGGCTCTTCTTATATCAGGGCTGCCATAAGAAGGTCCTGATATATTTAGGGTGAATCTTCCTACTTCAATTAACCTAATCAAGAAAAATTCCTCACAGGGATGACCAGAGGCTAACCTAATATACATAATCCCCCATAGGTAATTCTAGATCCTGTCAAACTGACAATATTAACCAGCAAACCACTGGAGAAGAACAAAAAAGGCATTAGTTAAAAATACTGAATAAGGCCTGGGGAGATGGCTCAGTAGGCAAAGAGATTGCCATGCCAGCATGAGAGCATGGGTCTGAATCTCCAGAACATGCATTTGTCTGTAATCTTAGCGCTCCTATGGTGAGACCGGAAGTGGAGACAGAGAATTTCCGGAAGGTCACAGGTCAGCTAGCTTGATACACATGAGAGAATAAGAGAGCCTGTCTCAACCTATGTGGAAATTGACAGTCATCACCTGATGTTGTCTTTTGACCTACATTCACAAGCTGTGGCATGTATACTCCTGGATTCATACACTTAAACACACTAGCACATACATATCACATACAACACTCAGAGAGAGAAAGAGAGGGGGAGAGAGAGAGAGAGAGAGAGAGAGAGAGAGAGAGAGAGAGAGAGAAAGAGAGAGAGTAGAAAGATACTGAACAACAAAGTTAAGCCAAGGTTGAATCCCAAAACATGCTGACTTCCACATAACAACTTCTGTCAAGGTCAGGAACACAGAGCATCAGGAGAGTGACAGACAGCTTGTCCTTCAGTGTCTGTCAAGCCAGTATACTGGATGGTTTGTTCACATGATTTCTCCTGAAGCACTTGGTATGCTGAATTCCCCCTCGGGGTGTGCCTAAGTTGTTCCATCTCCCCCTCATTCTCCTTCATGTCCTCCTTCCTTACATGCTGCTCCTCACCTCTCTGCCTTGCAAATGCTGAGCCCTGACTCTGCCCCTCAGACACAGCCCAGCATCACATCAACCCTCAAAACTCCAATCATTATCACTTGGTCAAATCAAATCTGAGCTTCTTCAAGGGATGGTCATCAGTGTTAATGTTTTTACAGATATTCCCTCAAACATATATTGAACTCTCTCCATTGGCTATCTCAATGCAGTAATGGACTCTGAAGCCCAACAATGGAAATAATTGTTGGCCTTTACAGAGTGGATCACCAAGACTACCATAGAATCTCAACATTATGAGAGACAAATCATCATGAAATGCGCAGGACAGTTACATGACTTTCCCTGGAGCAATAAAGAAATGCCCATAGTTCCAAAGAAAGAGGACCACAACAGGACAATAAAAGGATCCTGTCCACATCTAATATGGTGGCCTAATAAGTTGCAGAAGCACAAGTTACTCAAAGCCAAGTGCACTACCTTTAGTCCCCTGGGTACTACTGCACTACTGAAGAGTCCCACCTAGTCAGTTAGTTACCTCATATACAACCTTGGAGACGGGAGGGGCTGTTGCTCTCCTGCTCATCCTCTGGGTATCATGACCCAAGACATCTCTGGCCCCATTGAACCTAAGCCAATTTGCAGGTCCAGCATGGATCTCATCCTGAGGTTCCTCCCTCTGAGGTTGAAAGCTCCCAAGGTGAGGCTCTGTGTGATAATGGAGCACGGTGGGAAGAAGGTCAAGAAACACTGGCCTGGGGAAGCAGTGCTCCATTCCCACTCTTGCCCAGAGCTGCGGAAATAGTTTAGGAATGGGTCACATGCTGGCTAATCTTGATTGTCCACTTGACTACATCTGGAGTCAACCAAAACCCAAGCGGCTGGGCATTCCTGTGAGGGATTTTCTTGATCAGATTACTGAATCAGGAAGACTCATCCTAAATCTTGGCCACACCTTCCACGGTCTGTCTACCTAACAGGACTTAAGTGAAGGAAACTTTGCTTTGGGCCTGATCGTCTTCACTCTTGCTGGCAAGTCCATCTATCCTGTTGCTGCCAACTGTCTTAGGTTTCCAACATGAACTGAAGAGCATCAGCTCTCCAGGACTCCTCCAGGACTCCAATGCTAGATTGGGGCTGATAGACATGCAACCTTGTGGACTGAACAACTACCATGTTCTTGGCCTTTCTGACAGGATTCAGTGATTGTTGGACTACCCGGATCACATCTTGTAAGCCAATCTAATAAAGCTCCTCTAATATATTCATTCTCTTAGATACAGTTCTTTAGAGAACCCTGACTAATACAGCTCATGTGCTGTGTGCTTGGGTTCTCTCATTTAATCGTTAAAACAAGCCGCACAATTTTTGCAACACACTGAAGGAAGGGCAGCAAGATATAAAGAATTTGTATATATCTTCTAAGAGACACAGCACTTGCACAGTGGAAGATGGGATATTTATTTAACTGTGGACTTAAGCCTGTAGCTACACCCTCAGTTTGCTTCAGGACCACGTGGCTACATGACTCCACTGTAGTCATACTCAGTAGCCTTGGTTAACAAAGAAGCAAGTACATAGTCACACCAAGCATGTTTACTGTGCTCAGCCCCATGCCTTACTTTCTGCCTTGGCCCTCTCTGTCCTGCCATTTGAAATTGTGACTAGCCAGCTGCGTGGACTCATGACCTTCCGGCATCTATGGTCCAATGTGCACGCATGTGCTTTAGAATCCATGTGTCTTTCAATCATGAGGTTTAAACTGGGTAAGTTCATTCTTAGGGAAACGGCAGGTGAGCCTCTCCAGGTGGGAGGGCATGACATTTCTGCTGAGTGCCACCTCAGCACCCCTTGCCTCCTCCACAGAGGAGTATTTTAATAGAAGGTTAATGGAGGGCACACAGAACAAAAAGAAAACCCTACCATCGTTATTCCATGTTTTACTGTAATAGAGGTCAGCCCTCCCAGTTCCTTCCTCATATCCATCTTCAGAATGAATTGTTTAGCCCATGAAAACAAAGCTAGTTTATTTATGATGCCAGAGAAGCTGTAAATGCGCTCCTGATCTGTGCATTGACTAATTAGATTAATTAAGCCTGCATGCATTTCAGAGCAGGCAGGCAGGTGGCAAATAACTTTTGAGATGATTTATATGATATATTCCATCAAGCTTGCAGTTGATAAATAATATTGCATTCATTCCATTAAGATATCGAAGTGGAGGAAGGAAACAGTGCATTCTTGGCTCTGTGTTCCTACCATCAGAGCAACTGTTGGGGTCATTTCAAGAGATAGAATTCATGATATTTGAAACAACAGGGAGAAACCACGTAAGCCAAGACTCAGGCTCAACTTCGTCATGGCAATCCCTTACCATATGCAGACATGATTCTTTGCTGTGGATTTTGGGAAGAGAGATGGGACCTGAATCTTAATATATGTCATGGCTGTATCAAATTTTACTAAAAATTTCCATGCCATTTCTTTACTAATAAACTTATTTTCAGGGGATAGCTCTTGTAAATGAGGGTGATATTGGGTGGATACCAGCTCTCTTTCTCTGTGGTCCCCAGATGTCAACGTACCTCAAAATTACTAGCAATGTTTACACAAGTGCACAGTCCTAAGCCCTGCTCCCAGGAGGTCTGTATGGAGCCCATTCTCCTATTTCATTTTGTTCTTTTTAACCCATACCTAAGATGTCAATATTATTACTCCATACTATCAGAATCTTGTGGTTTGGTCTTTGCTCACATAGGATGCTCGTTTGTTGGATATATTAACCTTGTTTTGTCTCTGAGAGTACTAAGGATTTGCTAATGAATATAAAAATTCAGATCTCTGTCTTCACTTGAGAACTCTGAATCAAAATCCACAAAGCTAATATAAGGTACTCTGTAGTATAACAAAACACACAGGTGATTCTTATGTGTACTGACATTCAACAACCACATTTTGGGGGCAAGAAATACTGAATATGGTTGTCACAGAACATGGAAGAGTGCGTTCTGTTTTCTTTCTATAGGTTCCATCTTGCATAGAAGACAAAGATGCATGTCTCAGCTGGCCTATGGCCATCACATTTCAAAAAGTGAACTTGGGCCTGGATCAATGTTAGCGCTGGAATCACACTAGATCACCATTACCTCTAGATCACCTTTTGCCTTCCTGCCTTTTCTGGTCCAAGTCTAAGAGGCCTGCATAATCACTTCCACCCTGTTGAGGGATGCTCCTAGCTTGCCTCTAGGATGGACAATGGGGGGCAAAGTGATTCAACAGGAAACCTCAGAAACTACTGTTGTGGGTAAAATATTGTAACATGCAGATACTGTTATAACGACTGACAGAAGAAACGGATACATGAAATGGACCCCAATGCAAACCTGCTATTTTACCCAACCCAGATAACCCATTTTAATACAGGAGATTGGCAGGGAAAGTGGAGAGAAGAAATCTTCAGTGAGGAAGCTGGAGCAGGGAAGAACCAGGAAAGGAGTAACAGGTAAACAAGGAAAGGAGTGCCCTGTCTTCTATGGAGAGCAGTAGCTCAAGCTGAGCATCCATCAGAGCCATCTGATGATGTCTGTATTGAAGTTTTTCACCAGTGAAACAGGAAGAGGGAGCCGCAATGAGGAATTTCATTGTAAGATGTTGTCTCAACATCTCAGACTGCATTAGACAGGAATAAACTGGATGAAAAAGGCGAACTTTCAGGCCTGGGAGGGAACATTAGATGACCCAAGCAGATGGTCCTCCTTCATCCTTCTGGCTAAATGGTTACTCGCCCTACAGCACCAAGGACCTTAGACTGGAGAGTCTCTACATTTCTTGCATCATTCCAGCATTCATTTCTTCTGCTCTTGGCTCTGTACTATTTTCTCCTTCCATCATGGAAATTCATATTATTCATAATAATTTTTTTAGCTCTTTCTATCAGCCTTCTAAAGAGGAACTTTGCCAGTAGCAGTGTGTCTGGAGACCTGAGGTGAGAACAAGATCTTCCTTGATGGAAACAGAGAATGAAAAACCCCATAAACAGTGGTGCATTAGAGCCTCTTTATGGATGGATGAGCTCTGTTTTTGCAGTGAAAGTGACATCATTCAACTTTACAAAAATGTGTCCTAGAGATAGGTATAGAAAGAGTACATGGTGTAGGACTTCCCACCAAATGCAGAGTTCTTTGAAAAGTGAGAGGCCTACATCCCTGAGATCAACGGGGCCATAGGAGAAACATAAACGTGGCTGTATGAAGACCCCAGCTTTTGAGAGCTAGAGCTTGGAAAGACAGACCAGAAAAGTAGCAGACCATGGCCTACAAAAAAAGACCTCACAAAGAGAAATGGTGGAAACTTTTAACACCTCTTCCCTGATTGGCTGGATGTGGTTAGCGATCCAGCCAATCAGGGCCCACCTGGTCCTCATTACCTGTGGCCATCTTTTACCTTCCAGACTTTCTCCCAGACCTCAAGGTGGAGGAAGATAAAGACTTCAGAACTTGGCTGTAGCCACAACATGTCAAAAGATGGGCTTGTTGGCTCCCTGAGCCTGAGGCAGAGTTCCATGGAGACAAGGATGGCTCTCCTGTGCCAGAGTGCTCTGCCAGGGCAGGGAGGTCCCCCAAGACAGCCTCCAGGATTCCATCAGCAGCTGCACAGATAGACTTGCTCCAGTCACCAGAGACCTGAGACCCTAGTCTTCAAGATCTGCTGGAGACAGGTGACCTACTCCTTTTATTCGGGTGAGTGATCTATAAACTGGCTAGGCAAAGTACTGCTCTCCACTGACAGAGGAAGCTCTTCAAGTATTTTCAGGCTGTAAACAGTCTCTCAATTAGCACCCTAAAGCCTCTGAGAGCACAGGGCTGTAACCCTTGCAATCTCTCAACTAATCACCCCAAAGCCAACTTTGGATCAGAGCTGAAACAGCTCTCTGTTGGCATCCTCTTGCCAAGAAGGTTTTGGAGTACTTTCTTCCCACGTGGCAAATAAAGTTACTTCTATTTTCTCTTTTCTGTCTGCCCACTCCATTCTTGGAGGGGAAGGCAGACAAGAACCCTGTAGGAGCCAGAAGACGGTCTCCACCCACCACCTGGTTCTCTAGCACATTTTAAATGCCTACCCATGAAGCATTGTCATTGAGATGTTCTGTATTCAGCTATAATTTCAGCATTAGTCACAGTTAAACTGTTTTCCTTTATAAACAAGCATCTGCTGGAAAATAATTCTTGAGAAGTCTACCTATCTTGTAGCCTTGTCATAATGGGGGCTGACTTGACCTTGGATCTGTCTTGGAAAAAATCCAACCAATCAAACACAAACCCTTTGTTGTATAGATATTTCCTTCTACTGGGAACCCTCTCTCCTGGAAAGAAAAGGGAGGCTTGATAGGTCTCAGGAAGTACATAGCACTTACAAGGCTCAGAAGGTAAACAAAACATCACAGGTCTCAAGTTCTTGAAACATAGATGAGTCACACGCTCCTTCCCAAGGTTATAGATGTAGTAGCAGTTGCTGGGAAGAGGAGAGTCTCTGACCAGTGGAATGGTCTGCAAATGGTCCAGGATTTTCAGGGACATAAGTCGGGGGGAGCCATTACTATGCTGAGGTGTGCTTTTCGGTGATTTGTGCTCCTGTAAATACTACCGACAAACTCACTAGTTCACTAGGCTGGGTTTGAGTAGAACCATTGTCTGGTTTGTCTGTGCCTTGTCTGAGATGGATGGATGCTTGTTCAGCTCTGCCCCCAGGAAAAGGCATCCAATACCCAGGCAGTTAAAACATAAGTACAATTAAACCAAGAGCACGTGATTTGATTTCATTCTAGTCACTTAATTAGTGATCTCAGTCAGGCTCCTGTCTCCTTATAACTTTATTGTCTGACAGTTCATAAAATGTTCTTAAGTATCATAATGAGATACGCAGAAGGTAAGTTTAGGGAAGATCAAAGGGAGGGTGTCAGCTGCACCTATACAAAGTGCACTGCCAATCCAAGGCATTCTTTGTTACCATGATTGAGTACTAAATTTAGAGATAAAATTCTTCCACGTAAGGCCTACCAGAGATAAGATACATGTCATAATTCTTAGCATTTAGAAGAGAAAAATCTATTAATTCTTTAAGGCACAAAACTCTAAATTTGCTCATTAAAGTATGAACTCTGGCAAAACATGTATTCAAATTTGTGACCATTACCACAGCCCATAGAGGTGGTCAACCACACCTAAAGCTCTCTCTCTCTCTCACAGTTCCACCAATCTCCTCCTACACAGCTCAGCCATGGAAGGATCACTGCTTCCAGTCATTATATTTTTGCATTTTCCATAACTGCATCAACACACAGTCATACAGTTTTTGAAATGCCTGGTTTCTCTCATGTCACATACTTCTGTGATTTGGGCATGCTGTTCCCTGTGTCAATAGCTCATTTTTCTTTGTTGATGAGTATGTTTCTTGGTAGAACTGGATCAAGGTATGTTTTCCATTCATCAGCTGAATTCTTTTATTCCAGTTTTGACTCCTCAACACAACTGCTGTAAGTCCCCATCTCTGAGTATTTGTGTGAACATATGTTTGCATTTCTTTTGGGGAATTACTTGGGGGTTGCTTACATCATTGGGTCTTTTTGGCTTAGCAGTTACAGAAACTGGATAGTTTTTTTGTTGTTTATTTGTTTAGGGTACTGGGGGTGGAACCCAGGGCCTTGTGTATGTTAGGCCTTGGAAGTACATCATTTTCATTTTTATTTTGAGGTGCAGGCTTCTTGAACACCTCCTTGTGGCTTTAATTTGCACCTTCTTAATGACGGATGATACTGAACGTCTACCCACATGCCTTGTCGTGTATAACAAGGGTCTGCTCTGATTCTTTTACGCTTGATAAATCAAGTTGTTTGCAATATCAGAAAGGGAGCAACATATTCATAAATCATAAGTAAAGTAAATATTCCGACTAACCATAAATATTCCTGAGAGTCTCAGGACAAAAATGATCGACTCAACTAGAAAACATATCGAAGTTCAAGGATCAGGGTGGACAGCAAAGGCTTTCATTTGGGAGCCATGGATCCTGAGATTAATGTAGGGCAGTAAACTAAGACCCCTCCACCGCCACACCCAAGTCCTGCACGAAGCAGGGACCTCAGGACATGTGTTGACTTACAGAGCAAAGACAAACATGGGAGACTTAAATTGATGCATCCTTGCCATGTCCTGCCCAGAGGACAACTCTGATATCTTCTGATGACGACCTCTTCCATCTGCATGGTTCCTCCATGACAGATGGAGAAAACAACTTCAAATCAGTAACAGCTCTGTTTACAAGTCAAGGTAGAGCTGAACCCTGGTATAGAGGATATACCATCCATACAGGATATTTTCATTCTTTTTCTTTTTCTTCATTCATTTCTTACTTCTGTGGGGTTGGAAGATGTAGGACCATGGAATATCCATCTGGATATCCAAGGGCATTTCTGAGTGAGCACATTGTGGAAAAAAGACCGCGATGAAGTGCTGAGAATGGTGAAGGTAAATGTCGTCCATGTCTCTATAATGACTGGAAGGGGAATGTGTGAATGGGATCATTTCACCACTCTGCTTCTGTTTCTCTTGAGTAGATTAGAATTCAACTTGAGGGGGAAAATGTTCCTCTGTTTCAGGAAAAGCATCTTAATGAATTACTTTGATTATTTCAAGCTGAATCTTGAATAAGAGTAAACCAGAGCTCTCCAAATGGAGCCAGGGCAGAAGGCCTATGACAAAATGACCCCCATATAGCGTGCTGTGGGGATTCCAGTCACTCCATATCCAATTCAACTTTTATTATCAGTTTTACAGTATCACATCTTTAACATATATATATATATATATGCATATATATACCGTGTCACATATTTGACATATATATGCATATATATATATATATATAAATTTCAAATTGTCTTTTAAAATTTATCTTTTATGTGTATATATGTGGGTGGTATGCATTTGGGGGCACACAAATGTGTGTAGGTGTGCATGCATATGTGCACATGTATGTGGAGGCCAGAGGTTCACCTGAGGCGTCTTTCCTAATCGCTCTCCACTTCATTTACTGAAGCAGAGTCTCTCACTGAACCTGGGGCTTGTCAATACTAGCTACTCTGTCTCCTTTCCCAGGATTGGGGTTGCAGGCCGCCATACCTGCATTGCCTTTCTGTGGGTTCTGGGGATATGAACTCTGATCCTCAGGCTTGCATGAAGATCGCTTTATCCACTGAGCCATCTCCAACCGCCCTGTACTGTCTCTCCTTGTATAAAAAGGGAACAGTGTTAAAACAAAGGAAACGCCAATTAAGTATGGCCTTCCATTAATTAGGATGATCACCACTGGTTTATTCCTTGTAGAAAAATGCCATACCGTTTTAGTCATTTTTCTATAAATCTTGAAGTGTTGGAAATTTGGCTGTTTTAAAGAAATGGTATCTTTTGAAGATAGAGCTTGTCTGGCATGCTTAGGCGGCACGAATATTGCTTCCTTGGTGTGTCTTGGCTCTGGGTATATTTACCTTCATATGTCTGAAGACAAAGTGAGACAGTATGGTGAAGAATTACTGGTGTGGCTTGCCCTGCAGGGACTCAGTTTGGTGAGAAGAATGTGAGGGTGGCATGATGCAATGGCAGGAGCCTGAACATAACTTATGATGATTTTCCTGTTTATTTTATTTTATTTATTTATTTATTTATTTATTTATTTATTTATTTATTTATTTATTTATTTATTTATTTATTGGTTTTTCGAGACAGGGTTTCTCTGTGTAGCTTTGCGCCTTTCCTGGAACTCACTTGGTAGCCCAGGCTGGCCTCGAACTCACAAAGATCCGCCTGTCTCTGCCTCCCGAGTGCTGGGATTAAAGGCGTGCGCCACCACCGCCCGGCTGATTTTCTTGTTTATTTTTAAAAGCAACTGATTTACTCATAAAGGAGCCCCAAATCACATTGTTTCTCTCTCCTATAAGCACATTAGTTATTTGAGTATAAGCAATGCCTTTTCATTCTTTTTAGTAGCACAGAATAGTCTGTACTAAGTAGGTCCTTAGTAAACAGATGCAATTGGAATGAATCTTATGAAGCCATTGATGAACACAAAGTAGTAATATGTATAGTGTAAGAAAATATAGTCAGCTAATAGTCTCATCAATTAGATATAACAGATGTTTGTGACATCTTTTAAAATGAACTTCCATTAAAATTACTGAAGTAATTAAGTAGACATCACAGATTTCTCCTGTTGGGAGAGCTTTTCCACACAGGAAAAAAATATTAAAAGGTTTTCAGTTCAACAAGCAAAAACCATATTTTGAAAGATTAATTTCCATCTTTTTGACATCCTTGTCACTCAAAGATAGAAAACTTGATTTAGGGGTTTCAAACTCTGTCATTTAGAACAAGTTTCAAGCTGTGGTTGTCTATGTGAAATTTCAGCAATACAGTTTTCCTGGCCAAGTCATCACAGCCTTCGAGATAGAACTTGCAGCATAGATTCTGGCAGCTTCTAAATGGAGCAGATTGAATATTGATGCAACGTCAAAAGAGTTCCATAATTAAAGGTGCATCTTTATAGCATCTCCTTTCATCCATTCATTTATTTAGGAAATGTTTATTGAACACCACCTATTTTCCAGAGACTGCTTTAGCAAAGCCTTTCTGCTTCTTGAATGAGAAGTTAGCTGAATGAATTAGCAAATGTATGAATGGAGGAATGGGTGAATGGAAGATTGGATGGACAGATGGATGGATGGATGGATGGATGGATGGATGGATGGATGGATGGATGGGTAGATGGAGAGACAGATGGGTGACTGGATGGATGAAAGCAACAAAAGAATGCATGGATGGATGAATCAATGACTAAATGAATCAACAAAAGAGTGAGCAAAGAGATGCCTTCACTGTCCAATCATGATGGTGATTAAGAAAGACTCCTGATTAAGAAAGACTTCCAGGAAGTGATAGCCCTGTGGATCTTTCTGTTGGGGGTGTGACCTCTAACAGCATCCTTCTCCTATGAATCTGACATACGAGTATTGATCTTATACCTTCCCACCCTTCCATGTTTCCACCCAGAGAATGAACTGGATATCTTCACTGAGTCCTTGTCTTTTCCTTCTTCCTGTAACAACTAAAAGTCTTGCTTCTCTTTTCTACCAACCTGGGTGTACTCCATGCCATACTCCAGTTTCTTAGGGATGCGCGACTTAGTATCTTGTTATCATGGGCTGATCTATGAATTTTGGGTAGTTGTATCTGTTCCTTAGTTAAAATTTCTATTATGAAGAATTTAAAATATAAAAACAATAAGCAAAATAATATAGTCATTGTTCATATGCCTATTATATCTGCAAATACTGTCAACCCAAGGCTATCATCAGTCCCCTCATCCTTGACCCTAGGCTGACCCTACCCCAAACATCCTTTCATCCTCTGGCTTGAAATGACTGTGTTCCAGTCATCCCTTCAGTCTCTAACCAAGGCAGACCCTGCTATGGGTATCTCCCCAGCTCCCTACTCAGCGCTGACCTGGCCCATCCATTCCCTGATCTTCTAACCTAGGGCCGAGCCTGGCCCATCTAGCCCCTCAGACTTGAATGGAGAATGGAGCCTGCCCTGTCTAGTCCCTCAGCTTCTGTTCCACACTTAAATAATAATATTTTTTTAAGCAATTTACCCAACATCATGTGTTTTCTGTTTAGCCCTTTTTTATTATTAGGAAATTTTCTATTCATTTTACATACCAACCACAGATTCCCCCCTCCTCCTTCCTCCTCCCCTACAAGCTTCCCCCCAACCCACCCCCAATTCCCACTTCTTCCAAGGCAAGGTCTCCCTTGGGGAGTCAGCAGAGCCTGGGACATTCAGCTGAGGCAGGTCCAAGCCCCTCCTCCTTGCACCAAGGCTGCACAAGGTGTCCCACCATAGACACTAGGCTCCAAAAATCCTGCTCACACACCAGGGATGGATCCCGATCCCACTGCCTGGGGGTCCCCTAAACAGTTCAAGCAAAACAACTGTCTTGCCTATCCAGAGGGCCTAGTCCAGTACCATGGGGGCTCCTCAGCTATTGATAAACAGTTCATGTGTTTCCACTAGTTTGGCTGGCCATCTCTGTACATTTTCCCATCATGATCTTGATGTCCCTTGCTCATAGAATCCCTTTTCTCTCTAATCAATTGGACTCCTGGAGCTCAGCCTGGCACCCAGCTGTGGATCTCTGCATCTGCTTTCATCAGTCACTGGATGAAGGCTCTATAATGACAGTTAGAGTATTCATCACTCTGATCACTGGAGTAGGCCAGTTCAGGCACCCTCTCGACTATTGCCAGTAGTCTAAGATGGGGTCATCCTAGTGGATTCCTGGGAACTTCCCTAGTGCCCTGCTTCTCCCTATTCCCATGATGTCTTCATTTATCATGGTATCTCTTTCCTCGCTCTCCCACTCTGTCCCTGTTCCAGCTCAAACCTCCCGTCCCCCTAACTTCTCATGCCCCATCCTTTACCCTCCATTCCTCTCCTTCACCCTCAGTTTGCTCATGTAGATCTCACCTATTTCTCCTTCACTGGGTGATCCATGTGTCCTTCCTAGGGTCCTCCCCGCTAGCTCGCCTTCCTGGAGCTGTAGGTTGCAGTCTGTTAACCCTCTTCTAAATGACAAAATTTTTTTTGGTAAAACTCCAAATCACTCAAAGTAGTAAAAATGATACTATTCATCTACCACAGGACAAGTGGGGGAAGTAAATAGATTAACAAAATCACCCAGATGCAAGAGGGGAAAGAACAAAGATATTCTTGGTGGTGGTGAAATTTGAGACCAGACACTGCAAATTGTCTTCTTTCTACTTCTCGTCTCTGGGTCTGCCTCTTTACTGGCCTACTGGAGCCTTAAACACAGTGACTCTCCCTACACATGGGACAAGCCTGCAGCACCATCCCTACCTTTACTTCCTATTAAGTTCATGATTTTGGAGGAAAGAGATACTTATTTACCCCATCCCCACCCCTGACTGCTGTGCTCTTAAAAATCCTGGGAGTACTGTGATTGGCCCAGCACCTTGCGTGGACTGAAGTAAGGGGGCTGGACTACTTCTGATTGATGCTACGATGGCCATGCCTAGTTCTTATCTACTGGGATTAACTGGAAGGAGACACAATTATGGGAAGTGAAGAGATCTACTGTTTATTGAGCTTATCCTTTGACATCAGAAATGTGAGTTGTATAAATGAAAACAACCTAAACAATAAGCATGATTACTGCCCTGTGAATGAAGAAAGGGAAATTCAGAGAAATTGCCTAACCTTCAGCTTTTTTGATATCCCTGTTCATATCCTTATTCCTGAATCAGGTGTTCTGAAGCACAGGATGGGCAGACAGTGAATAAAGAAGACGTTTTGAGACACAGACTACAAGTGATTTTGATGGTTGTGAGTCTTAGATGCATATACTGTGATGTGAAACTCTACCCTTAACTCCCCTGCGTCTCAGTTTCCTGATGTGGTAAGTCACCCTCATAATATCTACCTTGTCGAGCTGGTTGCAAGGGTTGCAAAGAGGAATGTATGTGATGTGATGCATCTCACACAGTGCCCAACTTAGAGTAGGAAACAAGTAAATGGTTGTGATTGTTATCATTAGTAGTACAATACACTGTTCCTGGTGAGCACAAAGGGATGATTATTGAATGTAAAAATAAGTCCAGGATCACCAACTGGGATAAAAGGCCACGATTCTGAAATGAAAACACTTTGCCTTCATTATTTCTTTAAAAGCGAGAGCCAAAGAACTATAGGCACGTATTACTTTCCAAATCAATTGAGCATACCTTGCCCCAGTGCAGGAATTCAAGAAGGCCTCACTGAGGAAGGGTAGGAAGTTACTGAAAAGAGAAAAAATGAAGAGAAGAAAAAAAAATGACCTAAAAAGTGAAATGTTTGACTGGTTTCATCCAATTAGGGTAGATATTTCATCTCTGGTTCCAATTTGAAAAAGAAGCCAATAAAATTGCTTTAAAGAAGAAAATTGTAGCAATGAATGGTTCTAGCCTTCTAAATCTACCTGACATGCAGTGTCTGTGTTTGATGAAGAATGGACAACTACTTGTGTTTGCCCAGCTGGAAAGGATTGGCAGTCAAAGGAGAAAGACAATTCTGGAGAAATACCACCCTGGGAATATACACTTCGGACTCTAGATAAAGTTGTCTGTCTCAATTTGCAATTTTTCAGCCATGTTTCCTGTTATAAAGAATGTGGCTCACTGGGTGGGAGCGTGTGTGTGTGTGTGTGTGTGTGTGTGTGTGTGTGTGTGTGTTTTGGAAGGGGGGTGCAGATGAATGTTACAAAGCAATCTGAGTCAGAGAGATTGTAAATTTTATATACCCCCGACTCTGAATTCGGTTTCTGGAACCAGGGAATTCTAGTTAAAGGAAGATCCAAATAGGTCTGTGAGGCCCCTTGCCTCCCTGAAAATTTCTGTATCATCCCCTGCTGCAATCAGTAAAATCTAGTGACCCATTTTCAAACAGTTGAAGATTCACAGGATGCTTTTACATAGCCTTCATACTTTCAAAGAGACCTACGTAGGCCTAGAGGGGCGAATAAGTAGTTAGAAGCCCTGGGTGCTCTTCCGAAGAATCTGAGTTCAATTCCCAGCACAGACATAAGGCAGCTCACACCAACTGTAACTCCAGGTCTAGGGGAACAAATGCCCTCTTCTAGCCTCTGTAGATATCTGCACACACAGGACACATACTGACACACATAAACATACTCATGTACATAAAGAAAATGAAATATTTTTTTATATGGTCTAACTGACTATACCTGTGCAAACAGGACACTGGGGGATGAGATTACAGAGCTTTATAAACTTAAGAAAGGGGAACTAAAAAAGTGACCAAACTAGCTTGGAGACTCAGGCTAAGTGAGAACTCTATGAGCAGCTGTCTTAGTTAGGGTTTTAGTACTGTGAAGAGACAACATGATCACAACAACTCCATAAAGGAAAATATTTAACTGAGGCTGGCTTACAGGCTGTCTTAGTTAGGGTTTCTATGGCTATGAAGAGACACCCTGGCCATGGGAACTCTTATAAAGGAAAGCATTTAATTATGTGGCTTACAGTTCAGAGGTTCAGTCCATTATCATTATGGTGGGACATGGCAGCATGCAAGCAGACATGATGCTGGAGAAGGAGCTGAGAGTGGAGAAGGAGCTGCATCTTAATCCATAGGCAACAGGAAGTGAATGGAACCAAATATAGCTTGAACATAGGAGACCTCAAAGCCTGCCTACACAGCGACACACTTCCTCCAAAAGACCACACCTACTTCAACAAGACCACGCCTCCTAATAGTGCCACTCCCTGTGAGCTTATGGGGGCCAATTACATTCAAACTGTCACACAAGTTCAGAGGTTTATCCGTTATCGTGTGGTAGAATGCATGGTAGTGTATAGGTAAACATGGTGCTGGAAAGGGAGCCAAGAGTTTTACATGTGGAAGAGAGAAAGAGATGCTGGGCCTGGCTTGAGCATTTGAAACCTAAAAGCCCACCCCCAATGACACACTTTCTCCAACAAGGTCACACCTATTCCAACAAGGCCACACCTCCTCCAACAAGGCCACATCTCCTAATAGTGTCTCTCCCTGTGAGTCTGTGGAGGCCATTTTCATTCAAACCACCACAGCATCCAAAGGAGATTATTATACCTGATCAAGTACTTAGGAAGTGGGAAAAGAGGGGGAAAGGCCTGCATTAGAACTGTAAGAATTATGGATTGATGCTCAAATGTATGGCTGCCATTTCATCTTGGTTGGTACCCCACCCACAGGTTCAAAAACAAACTATTTTGCTATTGCTACCCAGAGTCTGTGGAATTCTTTATCAAGAAGAGAGTGTCTCATGTCCCACAGTCTTGTCCACATTAAGTTCTGGAAATGTACTCAGGCACCTGAAAAGAAAGTTTAAATATCTGATAGAAGTGGTCAAGGATGGCAAAGTGTGTGTGTGTGTGTGTGTGTGTGTGTGTGTGTGTGTGTGTGTGTGTGTAGTCATGTGCTGAATGGCCTTTGGAATGGTTAAAGAGCGGGCATTTTCTTATCGTTATAGAAAGCTATAATCTGAAAGAAATAACTGTCTATGGCAGAAAGACAAAAATGATGGGAGGGACCACAGTGACTGAGATGGTAACCCACCTCTCCCATCTAGCACCTTGGACTTTGGCTAAGCTTTGAGAAGAACTAGGAGTGTTTTCCTTACTCCACTGTCTGGGTGAAATCCCACTGATGTTTAGAATCAAATGATTGTAGAGAAATAACATCTATCCAAAATCTGTGATTCTAAGGGGAACAAGTTCCTTTAAGAGTCAACAGGGTTGCCTAATTTTAAAATGGGGTATAGAACTAATGAGAATGTTCTCAAAAAATGAAAATTAATATATAAGAAACATTTAAAATATTTAACAACTTTAACCACTAAGGAAATGAATATTAAAACTCCTTTGAGATTTCATCTTACACAAGTCAAAATTGTCGGGATTAATTAAACAAAGGACAGCACATGCTAGTGAGGATGTGGGGAAAAGAGAACACTTTTCACTGCTGGTGAGAATGCAAACTTATACAGCCACTATCAAAATCAGGGTGTAAGTTCCTTCAAAAGCTGAAAATAGATCTACTACCAGATATAGCTCTACTACCTCTCTTGGGCATATGCACAAAGGACTGCATCTTCTTACAGAGATACTTGCTCATCCATGTTCATTTTCTGCTCTATTCATAATAGCAAGAAATTGGAAAAAGCCTAAATATCCATCAGCTGATGAATGGATAATAAAAATGTAGTATATTAGCAGAATGGAATATTATTCATCTGATCAGTAAAATGAAGTTATGAAATTTGGAGATAAATGGATGGAGTTAGAAACAATCAACCTGAGTGAGGTAACCTAGACCCAGATGACAAACACTGTGTTTTCTCTTATATGTAGACACTAGCTTTTAAGCTGTAGATACATGTGTTTCTGTAAGAATATCCACGGAGTTAGATAGCTTGTAAGAGATGAGGGAAGAGCAGGGAATTTTCCAAGGAAGGGAAATAAAACTTAAAGCTACTAAGAGATAAACAGGAAAGTGGAATAAGAAAGCTAAATGGGAGGGAGATGGGAACAACAGAATACAGGGGAGGAATATAGAATGATAACTAACATTAAAGGCCTTTTGAAAAGCCATATAGAAAACTATTAGAGAAGTTTCCTAAAACACATACACATATAAAAGGAATTTAAATGAAGTTACCTTATATTTGGGGAGACAATACCCCAACTAGACATTATGTGCTACCAAAGCAAACCTTCAGCACCTGGAATGTACTACATATTTCTGAGTCATTGTCCAAGGGGGTCCCATAGACCCCACCAAAATATTACAGGCTTACTGTCTACACTATCGGTTACTCTCCACAACCTGATGGTAAGGCCCTATTTGCTGAAGATACCACATACTCGCGTTAGACAAAATGGAGAAATTGAGCTGCCCAACAAGAAGCTTCACACCTATTGGCAATTTTCAGTGCAGCACTGTTCACACTACTGGAGGAGACAAGTAATCATCAGTCAAATTAGGTCAGAAACCACGTGAGCTACAATAGTGAACTGCTTGTAAGGTGTAACCAGTGGTGCAATGGTGGTACAAACATCATGGAAGTAAACAACCACTTTTCAAATTCAATTGATGGTCTTCTCTGGGAGATGGAACCCATACCAACACTGTTAATGAGACCAAAAATCTCAGACTAGACAGGTCATGGACCCTAGGCAGACAACTACTGCTATTAATCTGCAAAATGAGTGTAACAATTAAGTGACTCCTAATAATGTATGGCTATACGCATAGACCAGTGCATTACCTAACCCTCATCAGAAAATCTCTTTGTTGCAGTAGATGATAATTAACACAGAGACCTACAGATGGACAATGTACAGACAGTGAGAGACTTTGGAACATTCAACCCTAAATGGGATGTCCCTATCAAGACTCAGGAATCTACGGAGAGGAGGAGACAGAAAGATTACAAGAGCCAGAGGTGGTGGATGACTCCAAGGAAATTGTGTCTTCTAGATACCACAGGGCTGATGCACATATTATTTACAGAGATGATGGCAGCAAACGTAAGACATACACAGATTCAAATCAGACAAAAGCCCAGCACTGAGAAGGGGAAGTGGACACAAAAGCCAACCCCTAACTAAGAAGCTGTTTGCAATTGGTACCGATTGGGATAGGGGAAATCGGTTAATCAAAATGGAGTGTCACTGGGTATATCAACTGCATTTCAGGGCAGTCCCCATTGCTTAAGATACTCTGGCCAACCCAAAAGGAACTCTATCTATCTATCTATCTATCTATCTATCTATCTATCTATCTATCTATCTATCTATCTATCTATCTTATCTATCTATCTATCTGTTTGTGTGTTTCTTATTTTTATATGTGTGTCTGATTTTATTTATTTATTAAGAGAAAGAACATGAAGGGTGGGAGAAGATCTGGGAGAAGTTGGGGAGGGGACAATGATATAACTGAAATATACTGTTGGGCAGGGAATGTTTGATTTAAAGGCTCTTATGCAAGGAAAAGAGTTCCAGCACAGACTAAGCTCCAGTATGGAGGGAAAGTCAGGCATTCGCCTTGAATCTGCTGATTTTTTGCCTAAGTTCCTGCCTCTCTAGCTGTTCTCAGTCTCTTCTCTTCTTTTTTCTCTCCGCTAACCAGGCTTCCCAATCTCTGTCCTCACGTGGCTGCACCCACACTAGATGGCCAGAGAATGCTTCTTGCTCTCACATTTCTCATGGTCTTGGCATTCACCCTCCTGTGCTGCCTGAGCCAAGTACTCTATGCCATTCTTACTGGGTCACCCCATAGCAACCCTGGAAACTGTGAAGGCAGCCATCTGAAATGCAACTTGACGCTTGGCCCACTGACCGGTCACGTGCTAATTATGGCTTAGTGACTCTAGGTCTAGCTACAGTGTGTGCTACTGTTGTCAATGTTCTTCAATAATGCCATCACTAACAACCACTTTAAACTTTGTGTGATGGAAAATATCAACTAGTTATGTAAATAGGAAGGGATCGTGCACTGGCGTGCTCCCACCAGACAGCTTTCCAATTACTTTTCAAGTTTACAACCATAAAAAATAGTCTCATAGTTAGCAAATCACTCTGATACTGCACAGTTACATTTTTCAACTAAAGCCATATTTGCAATGTGGCAGTTTTGGCAGCCCAGACCTTCAAGACCACATCCTGCCTGGCTTAGTCGTGATGGATCATTCCATCATTACTGAGCTGACTTAGTCTAAACTCCTGAATCTACTCAAGATATTATGCGTATGCTCCCACCCTTTAAAATAGAATGTGACTTTAAAAGGTCATAAACATGTTCCTTCTTCAGGTTGCTGCATGCAGACCTCCTTTTCGTCTCTGATAGCAATTTGGCTAGAGAACATGTTTATTGCTTCTGATCTCACCCACAAAAAAGGCCCATGAGGTAACACAGACGGTGCCAGGCTGCCCTAATAATTCATTACACAGCCCATATGTGAGTTTATCTAAACATTTCTCGAAGCGGTTTCTATTTCTAGCTTGTACCAGTTCTGGATAAGCCTGGTGGAGGCCAGGAGAAAACAGAAGAGAATCATGAGGCTGTAGTTAGATAACGGAGCCCACGCGCATCCGTGGCTCTCCACTAGGCACAACATTGGTTAAATGGACTCCAGAGTTAAGTAGCAAAATTGGTAGTCACATCAGCTAAACCTTTCTCTTTATTGCCAAAGGGCTGATCCTCTAAACCAATAAATCACATAGTTAAAGGTAAGTGCATTTCTTAACTACTCCAGATGCTGTAAGATGTTTTATACCTTGAAGTTCAATCTAGACTGGTGGCATTAAGGTTTGTTGAAGAGTTCTCACAAGCCTCATCTCCAACAGCCATCATGTGGACATTTGTCTTTGTTAAGGAGAAGATGAATATTATGAATGTATGTGGACGTACCTCTGTGTGTGTATATGTATGTGTGTGTATGTGTATTTGCATGTGTGTGTGCTGTACTATTGCTTCTTTAGGTTAAATATTATGATGAAGATGACTTTGCATTTCCAAACATGCTCCCTAGTGTCACAGCAAATCAAACCTTTAACACTGCTGTGAAGCTAATCTACGTCATATCGCTTATGCTTCCATTATCTGAAGCATCGTACACTCAGCCTTGGTGGGGGGAGGGGGATGATGCGGGGGACCCTCCTAGAAGAAAACTGGGTGACAACTGTCACAGGGTAGAAAAATCTATACCAAGCAAAACCCTAAAAAGTCCCCGAGGATTGTCCCATGACAACAGCAAATGCAAAAACACATAAAAATGACAAATACTTGTGTATTCTGTGTGATCAGTTTCAAAACAACTTGAATTGCATTAGTTAGAAAAGTCTGTAAAATACTAATTGAGTCTCATTTTGTGGATAAATTTGTTGTGATACAAATAGCTTTGAATTAAAATTCATTGGTTATAGCCTGTGTTTACGCTTTTACCACTTAATGATACTGTTTTTTATAAATATATCAAAATAGCTGTCACCCATCAGTACATTCAGTCTTGAACCCCATGAATTCAAATGGGTTCTGCTGGCATCCCTGCCATCAAATGCAAAGTTGTATGCTCCTAAGAGAGGCATTGTCTTCAACAGAGCTGACTTTTTATAGGTGACACTTTGAGTTTCTCTACTAGAAGATGCAGGCATTTCCATAGTGACCAGAGGGACATGGAGCCTGTCTGTCCAGGTGCTGACTGGGACACTATCAGTCAGGCAAAAGCCTAAGCTGAGTAATCGAAGTTGGCTGAGTTTTTGGTTAATCACAGAGGACACTTGACCCTGCAGGTACTAAATATATTTCAGGGCTGAGGCTTTTATGCCCAAGGGAAAGAAACCAGAGGGTTGTTTCTCTTTGGCATAGCATCATAGCATCATGCCTATGTGACCATATACATGCAGCCTGCACTTCAGAGTCTGGGTCTCCCCTATCACAGGACGGGTGCTGCACACCCTGCCAGCCTTGCCTGGGGTGCTGTTGCCTCTAAGGCCATCTCTTCATCATGTGTACTCCAGCTTCCCCAAGACAGCCACCTCCTCAGTCTGGGCCACATGGCTGTAATCTATACATGTGTAGAACTCAGACTGTAGACAATCCATATGGTCTATAAATTACTTGTAAACGCATCAGCATACTCAAGGTCTTGGTCTCAATTTTCGCAATGGGAGATCTAAAGCACACATCCAAGCTGTGAGACTTAACACCGAAAGATGGGACAGAGGTCAAATCTCCTCTCCAAACACCACTACACACAGGCTTCACCCATCTCTACCTCTAACCCACCACAGACACTCCACTTTAAAATGATGCTTCATGAGTTGTGTTTTCTAAACTATGGGATAGGAGCTGGGGAAGTAGCTTGGACATAGAATACCTGTCTTGGAGAGTGAGACCCTAGGTTCTTTGACCAGTACCACAAAACTTAATTAATTAATTAATTAATTAATTAATCATTAATTAATGTCAAGGAGAGACTTCAGTTGCTACAGTGGTTGCCTTGCAAGCATGAGACCCTGAACTCAATCCCCAGAATCTGTGTTTAAAAAAGGGAAATGCAGGCTTGGTGGTTGGTGTGTGTCTACAACCCCTGCACTGGAAAGGCAGGGATAGGCAGGTCCTCGATCTTCACACCTATGTGCACGGATGGACGGACAGACAGACAGACAGACAGACAGACACACACATACACACACACACACACACACACACACACACACACACACACACACAGCGGGAGTGGGGAGGGGGGATGACTAGAAATCACAGAACTAAAGAGAAAGACAGACACCCAAACTGAAAGTTCAGCTCAGGAGACCATCTACTTTGGGTATGAAGGAGAGCAGAGGAGGCTGATGGCTGGAATCTTCCTGATGGAATATCGTCCCACTAATTTCAAGGGACTCTTTCCCACCCCGCACCTTGTCACCGCATCTAAAAGCCAGACTGATGTGTGGTGTGGAGAAGGGAATCCACGGTCATTGACTAAAACCCCTCAGTCTCAGCCCCAACCCCAGCCGGACCTCATCTTGACATGACCTTCATGATCTCTGTGCACACGGTTCCAAAAGTGCTGTCTGTTTTTAACAACGGGAGGCTTGGACTTCTTTAAGCATATGGACCAGGTTGTCTGAGGGCATGGTTTCCTTTTCTGTTTGGATGGTAGTCTGCAGGCCAGCGATTGCATGAAAGGATGACTTTTGTAGTAACTGACGTCAAGTGGTGGAAAGGTGAGTGAAGGGAACCACATGTCTCCAACCATCATGGTGTGTGTGTGTGTGTGTGTGTGTGTGTGTGTGTGTGTGTGTGTGTGTGTGTGTGGTGGGGAGACCCTCATCTGACATAAGTAACCCAGTCACCGGGAACTGTCAAATTGACTCCTTTGGGGTTGTGATTCCTCTCAGTCTTTCTTTATCCATTTATCCAAGGTCAACATGTCTCTAAACAGGATAGACTCCAGGAAGGCAGAGACAGTTTCTATTTTATCTGTCTTTTTCTCTTTTGGTCAAGCACCTAGAATTGCTATTGAGCAGATAATAAATATTTGTCAAATACACATCCTCGAGGGAGTCATTTTCCCGAGCTGGCAAGGGAAACACACTTAAGCTTCCCTGCTTTAGGACGTTGAACTTAATCTTGGCTGCTGAACCGACAACTGTTTGTAATCTGCTCCCTCACATTCAAATATTTTCCAGTCTCATATCTTGCACCAGAACTGTAGAGCACGGGGTGTGGGGAATTAATCATGAAAGTCCTTCTTCGCTCCCTCCCTTCCTCCCTCCTTTCTCCTCTCTCCCCACTCGTTCCCTTCTTTCTTCTTTCTCCTCTCATGTCTTTGATCAGAGCATGTTAATCGGGTAAGCATGGGTTTAGCAATCACAGGACGCACAACTAAATGTTAGAGGCAGCACCTGATGGATTGTTTCTGGTTCGGGTACCATTTTACCAGAGGGAAAGAAACCAGCCAGTGGTAACATGTATGTCCTCTCTCAACCCAAGTCTTGTAAAGTAGAAAATCTTATCAGAAATACGTAATCAATTTAAGCTTATTTTATGCAAATTACACCCTATTAAGGAGGCTGTGAACAATCTCTCTAAAAACAAGTTTCTGTGGGCTTTTTTGGCACAGCTGTGATCGACAGTACTAAATGCCAGCAGACTTTGCATATTTAAAATATTTAATGATGGGGAGAAAATATAAAATTAATTATCTTCGTGAGAAAAAAAAACCTGTCAGACAGCTAATTTATTAAAAACTAGTTTAGAAAATTACTACATAAAACATTTCTAAATAAGAGAAATTGATCTACCTAATAATAGCTACTGGAACTACACCAGTCACACTGAATTCAGATTTATGTTGTGCTCTAGTCCAAATAATAGATGACATAAATTATACTTCTAATATACAATCGGTTGCCCATGGCAATCTTAGTCAAAAGGAACGCTCATCAGTCCCTATTCACAGGTCTCAAGGTTTTATACCAGGGCTATTTCAGGGAATGCAGGAAACTTTAATACTTCAACTACGCCTGTAAAGTATATTTATTTTTCTGGAGTGTGCTCCGGTTTCTACAGTTTATTCTGAGACAGCTAGTATCCCATAACCTTCATCATTTTCAGCTTTTAGCACTGGAGAGCTCTTCCTGTTTTCAAAACTCTGAGCATTAAATAAAGAAATGTGTACAGCATCATTATACATGTGTGAGGTGACCGAAATGGTTAAGCAATGCTGTGTTATTAAAACATCACTTTGTCTGAGACTTTCAACTTCACATAAGGAACGCACTGTTTGAAAAGAATGAAACTATAAGGTTTTATTGCTTGGAGATATTTATGCACATAGCTCCCTGAAATGGAAAGGTACACACTTTATCGCCCTGCTTCCATAACTCAAAACTGTTGAATAGATTTAGTATTTTTTTTTTTAAATGAATTAAAACCAGACCTGGGCAATTTAAGCTCCAAAGCTGGCGGTTTTCATAACGTGTAAGGAGAAAATGGTGATGATAGAGAAGCCTCCACCACTGTGAGCTGTGGGCTCAGAGAAACCAGGACATGGAGTGCCAGTGTAAGACCTAGGTCAAGAGTGGGGCATGCAAGCCAAGTCAAATGATGGAGAGCAGAGGGGGAGCGGTCAGCATCCTAGATTCCAGAACATTCTTCTTCAAAATGGAGGCGGTCCATGGCAGGGATCTCTTCTTGGGAACCTAAGATGGAAAAAGTTAACTTTAACTTGCCATTGCCTCAGTCCCCAAGAATTGCTATTTCTCGGCTTGTAGAGGCTGATACCAAAATTGACCACTCTGGCCTCTTTTTGTCTTGTCTTACCAATAGGAGAGCAGGCAGTGCACCTCTAAGGCTGGGTTAGTTTGCCTAAAGCTTCACAGCTGACCTCATGCTCCTTTCTTCACCTCAGCCTTGATGTGGAGTTCCATCCTCGACTTCTCAAGGAGGATACTGTGCTCATCTGGACTCCTGAAAGTGAAAGGTCCAGAACCTTCAGGAAGAATTCCCACACTGCAGCTTAACACATTCCTTTCATTCTGGCTTTAAAAAGTGCCGAAAGGAAGGCCTGGATTTCCATCTCCTCTAATTCATTCGGTAAGTATTTGTTTCATGCCCTCTGCGGGGGAGACATGGAGATAAAAATATAGAGCCGAGTGAAATCATAACAAAATAGCAAGAGCCTGAGGGAGAGATGCACGTGCAGCACAATGAGAATCTTGCAGATATGCACTACATCACTGGTAGCATACAGACAATAATCACCTTTTGCATGATTGAATAGGCTAGGCTTTGTGGCAGAAGCTGCCACCAGCTGAGCAGGGCTATTAGCAAGCTGTTGGGTCCTAGGCTGCACCAGGCTAGGATGTCTTTGGGAAACATTTGCTCTTCTAACCCCCTGCTTTCTTCCTGCTCTGCAGTCTTTGGATCCCAATCCGGATCCTACATTCACATCCTGTCTAAGATCAGAGCTGCGTGCTCTCTTGCTAATACCAGAGAAAGCAACATGCCATCAAACTGACTTGGTTCCCATGCTCATTCACATTTGCCCCAGTTCCACGGCCACTTCTTACTGACGGCTTATGATGCACCCATGATTACAGAATTGCAGAGATATGCATAGTATATTGCTTTATTTCAACACTTGTTTTTGTAATACACTTGTACTGTGGGCACTCCTCTTATATTCATAGCGCCTTTCCCCAGCCCATTAGACATCCTGCATCATTTTCATTTTGTGCTTAATGTGTTGTGTGTGCATCTGTATAGAGAGGTAGTGTGTGCTGGCAGTGTGCACGTAGGGGTCAGAGAGGGTGTCCACTCTACCATCTGTCATTTTAGTCCCTTGAGACAAGGTCATCACTATGCTTGAGGCTTGCCACTAGGGCTAAGCTGGCTGCTCATTGAGTTCCCAGGATCTACATGTCTCTGCCCTCCACAACACTGACTGGGGTTCTAGGCACACACTTCCTTGCCCAGCTTTTATGCTAGTGCTTGGAATTTGAACTCAGGTCCTTGTGATTATACAGCAAGCACTCTTACCCACTGAGGCATCTCTGCCGCCCCCTGCTCATTCTTTTAATAGTGATATAATATTTCATGGTGGAGACACATTGAATTTGCCATCCATTGCTATCAAAAGCTAGAAACTGGCCTCCAATTTATTTTTCTCTTTGCTGCAATTAAATAATAATGTATTTATATCTTTAGATATTTTTACTTCTCTATTGTTGATTTCCAGGAATGAAATTGTTAGGGTAGAAAACTCTCTCTCTCTCTCTCTCTCTCTCTCTTACACACACACACACACACACACACACACACACACACACACACACACACACAAATTTTAATAGATATTTCCAGGCAGGTTGCTTTCAAAAACTGTTTTAATTCACACTACCAATGTGTGAGAAAATATTCTTTCTGTATTCCTGTCAGTAACAGATGTTTGTACTTTTTTTTCAATTTTTAGGAATTGCTTTCTTATTTTGAATCTATTTAAATATTTAACTATATAAGACATTTTCGTGATTCCAGAATCATATTCCTGCAATCAACTATATTCAAAGAAGCCTAATTCTTGCCAACATCCCAACATCCTACAGCTTTCTTTTCTTATACCTAATAACGTTTATTAACTTTTCCAAAGTATTTTATTTTTAATTGTGTGTGTGTGTGTGTGTGTGTGTGTGTGTGTGTGTGTGTGTGTGTGTGTGTATCTATGTGTGGGTATGTTTACATGAGTTAAAGGTGCTCTTAGAGACCAGAGGTATTGGACATCCTTGGAGCTGGAATTACAGGGAGTTGTGAGCCACCCAACATGGGTGCTTGGAACCATGGTTGGGTCCTCTGGAAAGAGCAGGAAGTACTTCTAACTACTAAGGTATCTCTCCAGCCCTACTTTATCCTTTTCATCCTTTGCCTTTCACAAAATCTACCATTCCATATTTGTTTCTTTCCCCTTTTAACTTACGATATGTCTTGTTTCTCATCTATGTGGACATGGATGACAACCTTCCTTGTTGTTCCTATGGATACCAAGCATTGTGCTACATGAAGCCATCCTATGTTACTCAACAAGTTTTCAATTAATGAGTATCAAGGTCAATTTCAGTCTTCCACTATTCTAAAAAATGTCACTGTGAATAATCTTTCAAGTAAATCATCTTAGATTTTCCAGCATATTTTAGGCTGCGTTCCTAGAAATTTGTCTGCTATGTAAAGGGCACATTACATGAATATATAATTATGTAATTGTCTAGTTATTACTAGTACCCTTCCATTGGAGTTTTACAACATTTCATTTCTACCAGAAATAAAACAGTGACTGCTTTTGCAATATTTCCAAAATTTTGCACTTCCTAAAGCCATAGATTTTCATCAAGCCAACACATGAAAAATGATGGTTTCATTTCATTTGTGTTTCTTTGTTAGTGAGATTGTGAATTTTCTCATATATTTTAAATTCCATTCACTAACAGCCTTGGGTTTGGGGGTTGTTGTTTTGTTTGTTTGTTTTTTAAGAATTGTTTTTTTTTTCATGTATTTTGTCCATTATTCTGTTGGATAGTTGTGTTAAGCTAGCCCGGCTTTGCCATGCAGGGCAGTGGACCCCAGCAGGGGCATTTGCGGACTGATCATGTGGTGCCATGCAAATCCACGAGAGTCTGTTAAAGGATCTCAGAAATTTATTAAGCTATAAAATGGGGCTAATACACTCAACAGATACAGAACAAAGCAGACACCGCCGTTTATCCCGCTGTCGTGGTCCTCCGTTCCGCCCAAGGGTGATGGGAACCCACAGTCTGGTCTCCGAACACTCAAGAGAGGGCAAGCGCACACCCACGCCCCTTCCTCAGTTTTAACGGGTCACATACCGAGAAAGGGCCTCGCCCATCGGACCAGATAGCCCAAAGGTCATCGGTTGAAATGGAACGAATTCTCATAACAGTTTTGTCTCCTGTCACTCTTTTTAACATTATGCAATTTAGTGATCAACCTTTTGTGATTGGAATTTCAAATAATTTTAAATTTTGCCGTTTGTGACTTGAGCGCTGCCTGGCATCAAGACAGAACATCCCAGTGCTTCAGTTTGGACCAGGATTAGAATTCAACATCTGAAGAATTGTTTCCACTGGCTGTGTGATGCTTTTGCACTATCGTGGCTTTCAAAAGCTTCAACTCAAACCATACTTTGGAGGACACTGGGGGGCCATCTGAGCAGCTAAGGCCGCTACCCACAATGCCTCTCTGTCTATGGAACTGAATGCTCAAGTTTATCTGCTCCAGCCAGCCAGTGTTGAGGCAGGTGTGGGATAACAATTACGTACATTTACATTCAAATAGGGGTCAAAAAGGAAAGTATAGCAGCCACCCGTGGTGCAAATTGAGTTGAAATTCTCTCTGGGTAAACGTCCCTGGGCATCACGTTTTTTTCTGAGTTTTCAACTTGACCCTCTGCTCTGTACTTCACCCTCTGTGGTCTTGGTTCTGCCCTCTGGTGAATTCTCCCTGCTGCATGAAAACAGGTCCTGCCATCTCAACTGAGCAGTTTTATAGCCTCTTTCCTGTCAAGAGTGTTGGACCTGACTGCCTGGTTAAGCTCTTGGAATTCTCAGCTCAACTTGTAGTGTTTCTGCTAATGCAAAAACTCACCAAGCTTTTGTTCCGTACTGAGTGGCTGTTCGGTCCTTTATATCTTGTGTAGACTGTTTCACCTCTGTCTTTGGCTTCTGCTGAGATGCCTGAGAGACATTGTCCAGAAGTTTCTAGGGTTCTTCAGCCTGATGGAGATAATCTGTGATTCCTAATTCCATTATTGAGTACTCCAACCTTCTGATCCTTCAGGACTACAGCAAGGGAATCCCGTAAAATATTTCACAACCCCTATCCTTTTCTTTATGTCATACTGTCAGAAGTATTTTCTTAATTTCTGCATCATCTGCCATCTAGAAAAATTGAAGAGTTTCAAATCATGCTTTACCTCCTAAAATCACAAACAGAGAACGATGGCGAGTTCATGATGTTTTGAGAAATCTACAGCTAGAGATGTGATCCAGTGGGTGAAGTACTTGCCATGAAAACAGGAGGGCCTGGGGGTGGTCCCCAGAAGTCACATAAAAGCCATGTATGGCAGCATGTCTGCCACTCTGGCTGTAGGGACCCAGACAGGTGGGTCCCTGGAGCTCATTGGCCAGTTGCTGAATCAATAAGCTGCAGGTTCAATGAGAGACCCGGGTTCAAAGGACTATAGGGTGGAGGGAGAGATTGAGGAAGACATCCAACAGTGACCTTGAGCCTCTATTCATATTAGGCATATTAGGCATGAACACATATGCACATTCACACACACACACACACACACACACACACACACACACACACACACACACACAAGTGCATACACCTCTTGGGGAGGAATTTCAAGCTTATTTCACCAACTTTGGAAAACATCTAAGTCAATGATTCTCAACTAGGAGTAATTTTGCTCTCTGGGAGATACTTGGTAATGCTTAACTAGCTCTGTGGTCCTCACGCTGGGGAAGAAGCAGTAGATGACACAGATTTCTGGAAGGTAGAGACCACAGATCTGCTAGACATCTGCCAGACAAGGCAGCCCCTGTCTCCTAACAAATAGTTAGCTGCTCTCAAGTCTCAGGATTGCTGATGTTGAGACGTTCTGACTTAGACAAACCCTTGTATTTTGAGACTGAATATACTTAGACCTGCAGAAGTGAAAGGAGATGTTCTTTAGATGCTCTGAGATCAGAGCTGATTCCCAGCAGCCATTACTCCCTGCTTTCCAACCATTCACTAGCCACAACTCCCTCAATTGGTACTTGACACATAGGCAAGCAGACAGGCAAATCATTTCAAGCATATTGTAAACATTTTTCACGATTAGCAGTTTGAATAAGCTGCTGTATTTCAAAATCAAGAATAATGGTAACGATCACTCCCCATTGGTGCATGGAGAACACTTGGGATTCTCAGCCTTCACCATGCCACTCAGCTTAGCAGCAGTGATTGGCAGTCTTTGATTTGCTTTTACAACCCTGATAATCCAGGATGCCTTTTCCCTTGAACATTATTTTTGCCAATATAGACAATCTGGATTCCCAAGTAAGGTCTGTTGAAAATGTCAAGTAGTCCTACTTCTTCTGATTAAAAGGAGGATTTAGAAATTACATTTACCTTTTAACCATGGACTAATTTTCCTCCTAAGAACTTTTCCTCCTAGTAAGTGATGGGTGGGCCTGTGAACTGGCTCTGTGGGCAAAGCACTTCCTACACAGAACCCTTGCAAAGCCCTACATGGTGGGTCTGTAGCCCTAGTGCTTCTGCAGTGAGATGTGAGACGAAGGCAGAGACATGAGACTCCGCAGAAGCCCACAGACTGGTTAGCCTGGTAAACACAGTGTCAAGCAGCAAACACTGCCTCAACCAAAGCAGAAGGCAAGAGCCAACACCCAAGAGGAGAGTGCTGTCACGTTTACAGGAACTGTGGGACTGACTAATGGAATCAAACACCCACAGTGATAATCACAAAGGAGGTCCTCAGTAGGCGTTTGCTCTGTTTCCTTTAATCCTTTGCTTGCTTGATAAAAGCAAATTCATACACTCTGCACATGAATGCTCTCAAATAAATGCAGAGCAGAGTATCTGCTATCATACATTTACATCCAATGGCTTCCTTTGCCAGGAAGATTATTTTTCCAGTAGCTAATAGTGTTCTCTCTCCAAGCATAATATTTACTATCCCGTTTCCTGCACTCGTCAACTGAAGCATTATGGCAGAAGCAGGACTTTGATGTTTGTTCTGTTTTGTTTTTCCCCTCCTACAAAGAGGGAAACCCTAAATGGCCTTTTCTCAACCTTCAGAAGGAAAATGTATCCACCAAATGCTAGAGAGTATTGTATTATTGTTGTTCTGGGAAAAAAAATCAATGAACTTTCTACTGTCATGATTATACTTCAGAACGACTGGGAAAGTGGTGGGTTCAGGCTGCTGTCTGACTAGGTCTCATATCAAAAGAATGAAACCTTAAGGGAATTAGAAGTTTGATCCAATCGAATCAGAATTTTTTCCCCCAGGCATCTCTTGTTCTTATTTGTGTTTTTCCTGTCAGCTTGGGAAAAGCTACCCCATTTGGGAACTCAGTTATCTAGGAAGGGGCAGCACCATGAATGAGCCCTGCTCACTCTTTATATTTATAATGCTATTCCAAGTTACAGCTTTTGCTTAACTGTTTTCTTCGATTTGCTCATTCTTCAGTTAACAGCCTCGGAGCCACTGATTCTTTCTAAGAATCTAGCATCTTAGGGGAGTTGCAATGGAAGATGGGGATCTTAGAAATTTAACAAAAATATGCAAAAGAGGCACAAAATGAGTGTCATCCGTTCAATGTACTGCCAGGGTTGCAGGGGCCACACTGTTCTTTGTAGAATGACTACAGACTTCTAACGTGCCGTCATCTGTCATAGCTTACAAACTCAGGGATGTCGAGAATAAATTATTTCTTTGTATTGCTCTTAAAAAACATCATACTGCCTGCAGACCTTAGGAAAGATGGATAGACTGACAGACACCGACAGATGGTTCCTGAAGGTATTTCTTCGGCTCGATGCAGTTTCTATGGTACTGTACGGGTAATCACTCAGGTACCCATCTTGGTCAAGGCCAAGCAGTCAAGCACTGGCATGAACTTGCTCTTCGGAGCCATTGAACTTGGCTACTTGCCTTAGTGATGCTCAGATCTCCAAAAGCAGATGACAGGGCACCCGCTCCTCCACATCAGTCAGTTGGGCTTCCTAAGTGGGTCAAGGACTTTCTCTAATATTCTTGGACCGTTCACAGAAAAGATGCCATGAGAATTAGCATGAAATTCAGCTGCACTTGAAGGGATCTGTCTGAAATTAGGGTTGCTCGGGCTAATGCCTTGAGCACACCAGGGATTCCAAATTCTAACCCCGATTCTGAACAATCACTTAGAAGAATTTCACTAATGGCGCCGCTTCTTTTAACTCTGTCCTGTCTTTCTTATGAGTGAGGGAAATGCTGCAGCTTCCCAGAGGGTGATGTGAAAGGTCTAAATAGGACTGGTGAGAGGGTGCCGTTGGGTAAAGCCCTTGCTCTGTGAAATTGCCAACCTGAGTTCAATTCCCGGAACCCACAGTGGAGGAAGAGAGCTGACCCTTGAAAGTTGTCCTCCAACCTCCGTATGCTCAGTGTGACATGTGTGTGCATGTGAGCACACGTTTACACACACACACACACACACACACACACACACACACACACACACACACATACACATACACACACACATACATAAGTACACATCATATGCATACTAATGCACATGCATCATATGTACACATAATAATAAATAAAATATCTTCTAAAGTCAAAATAAAATGTCCTTTATATGAAACAAAGATTTGAATGATGCTTGATATGCCCAGGCCATATGTGTTGTGGCACATGTCTATAATCTCAGCACATTGGATATGAATGTAGGAAGTCTAGCATGAGCTATAGAGACCCACTCGGAAAAAAAAAAAAGATTCTTGCTAGGTTTGAATATATTTTGTCCCCTCTGAAGTACACGTGTGTCAACATTTGATTGCCATATGATAATGTTGGAAAGCGCAGGCTTTAAGAGGTGACCAAGTTGTGAGGGGGGCTAGTGTCTCTTTCAAGTGACTGAGTCAGTACTCATAGTAGTGAACGGGTTCACATTCTCAAGGGACTGGATTAATCATTATGGTGGCGACTTGTCATAACACAAAGCCTTGCCCTTATTCTCTGTCTCCTCTCCACTAACACACTGGCCCTTTGCTTCTCCACCATCCTTCAAAGAAGCATGACGCTCTTGCCAGATGTGGCCTCACAGTCTTGTATGCCCTACTCTCTGAAAATACAAGCCTAATTAGCCTCCTTTAGAGATTGCCCAATTCGACGCAATACATTTGGTTATAGCAGCAGAAAATAGGCTGAGATGATGCTCAAGTAGATTGTTTATAATGACTTTAAGTACTAAGAGCAGCAGCTGAATTCACTGAAATGAGACTCGGTGCTCAAAGAGACAGTGTGTTTTCTCTCCTCCCTGACTCCTTTCTCTTCTCACACTGAGTGAGAAGGAGAGCCTTGAGCACCTGATTGACACCTAGTGAAGAGAGAGAGCTAGTGAAAAGTGGCTGGCCCTTCTTATGGTTGCTAGGAACCATTGATATTGGTTACTCCATTTGGGGGACAGATAGTGGAACATTTTCATTGGCTCTAATTTCAGGAAAGTCGGGTCAAAAGCAATGGTGGGGTGGAGTTGGGAGATAGAGAGCAGAAGTGCAAAGGAGGTCCAGACAGAGCAAATGTTATGATCCATCTGTGGGAAGATTAAGTTTGATGGACATGAAGGAGAAGTTGGGGTGCAGGAGGTGAAAGGCTGGGGTATTCTTTTGTGTTTGCTATGCACTAACAATATACACTTTGCACCTAAGAAAATGTCATTGGGGGAGCTCACTTCCTGCCTCCTTGCTCTACACATCTGGATCTGAGCCTCAGCTCTTATACTCTCCTCTGTCCCCAGCACCTAGGCTCTGATCTGTTCCCCACTCCGGTCCAGAGGAAGCCATGCTTGACAGAAGGCAGCTGGTCGCTTCTCAGGGTTCACAGATCAGAGCTGTGTTTGCCAAACAGATTCCCTCTGAGGCCTTGAATACACCTTTTAATAGCTTTTCATGTTTCTATATCAACACTGGAGACACTAAGGGAGAAATAAATGTATGTAGACTAAGATGTAATTGCTTAACAGCGTGAATAAAGTATGACACACCTAAACAATGTTCAAGCATTTTTATTGGGAAGGCAAAAGAAACAACCTTTTTATTTAGTAAAAGTTTAAGGGGAGAAATGCTTTTCAGTCATATGAACTTATCCTTTGAGCTTTGATTTCTAAATTTGGAATAGAAATAACTATCTCTCTGTCACATACACCAGAACATTTTTAAGGTGAGGAATAGAAAAAAAGAAAAGAGAAAATGACTTCTCTCTCTATTTGTGTGGGTGTTTTTAAAAAACAGTCATCACTTCGGTATGAAAGTGTCACTGTAGCTGCACCGGATGACAAATTTCATTTTAATTTCCTTATCTAGTCACATATTTGAATAGTGTTAACAAGTCATTTCTTCTCTGACCCAATAGAGACAAGCACAAAAATTCAAAACCATAAGAAAAACAAAGAATTGCATTTTTTTTTATTTTACAATATTTCCTCCCCTGATAGACACCCCACTTCTGGGAATGAGTATGTGCTACATATGTCTCAGTTTGTACCTGGTGCTCACTGCATGAGCTGAACTCTCAGACTGTGCATTTCCAGGATGGGTACCTGGTGCTCACTGCAGGAGCTGAACTCTTCAGACAGTGCATTCTTTGGGATGGGTACTTGGTGCTCACTGCACGAGCTGAACTTTCAGTCTGTGCATTCTCCAGGATGGGTACCTGGTGCTCACTGCACGAACTGAACTCTCAGACTGTGCATTCTCCAGGGTGGGTACCTGGTGCTCACTGCAGGAGCTGAAATCTCAGGCTGTGCATTCCAGGATGGGCTGCATGTTACACCAGCCCCAGTGACAGTAGGCTCCCCTCCCTCAGCCACATATTTCCAATCACCAGCTCAGCACAAACCAGGCATGGTGGCACATGCTTGGAAGCAGGAGGATTAGGAGTTCGAGGTCATCCTCAACTCCATAGTGAGTTGGAGGCCAGCCTAGGTTACATGAGACCATGTCAGAAAGGGAGGCTATAGGGAGGGACAGAAAGGAAAGTCAAGTCTAAATTACAAATGCTTCTAAGCCTACTTCTTCATAAAGCCATCGCAAGCTGAAAAGAAGTCAAAAGAGATCAGCCATGCTCTTGTACATTTCCATTAGCCTTGGCTTGGGCAGAATCATCAACACAACGATTATTATAAAAGAATGAATTACTATTGACTGCCTTTATCTTGACTTCTGTAGTTTTTTTCAAGTTAAAAACATTTTAATTACATTTACTTTGTGTGTGGGTGTGCACACAATGATATGAGTGAGGAACTCAGAGGACCACTGGTGGTAGCCAGTCCTCTCCTTCTTGAAGGCAAGTCCCCAGACTCAGCTACTCAGGTTCGTCACCAATCGCCTTTATCACCTGAGCCGTGCCAGCCTTGTTTTGTATAATGTACCAGACACCTGTGTCCAAACACTACTGGCAATGCAGTACACTCAGTGTTGGGTTTTACCCCTCACTATGGCCTGATCCTAGAGCTATATGTAGCCTAAAGATGCTAGCCGGACATGTAAAGGACCATCATACCATGCATCTCCAGATTAGGAGAAGATAAAAATTCAAATACAGTTTGTACTAATTGCATGCTGCTTTTGTGCCACCTCAGAATCATATGCTGAGCCCCATTAAATCTGGCATCTCCCCCAAAGGGAACCCCAAGCTGAAAGAAAATAGCCAAAGAAAGTAAGATTTTTAGGGAGGTGCTGGGGAGGAAGACAGCTCTGTGGGAAGTCAGAATGATGCCTAAAAGACAGGAGAGATGAAGTATGAGAAAGGGCTGGTGAAGCCAAACAGACCAGAAGAGGTTTGGTTTGATTCTCATGGAGGGGGTGATGAAGAGATCCATGGGAACTTGGGGTAGGACAAAGCCTTCAAGAGAGACAGGAAGATTCGGAGAGCTGGCATCTACTACGTTGATGACACTTCTAGGGAGGGGCCAGGAAGTACAACTTTGAAAGTTGGGGCAAGTGGAATGAATGAATGAATGGATGAATGAATGAATGAATGCCACTCAGCTCTAACCATATTCCTAATGATAAATGCAAGGCCTAAATTTATTCCTGGACAAATATTTCTTCTCTCTAACCGTATGGTGTTCTGAAAACCCATTGGGGTATCTGAATACAAATTGAATAGAAGACCTGAGGCTAGTTCTCATCACAAATTCCCATCTTTGCAGAACTTGGTGCTCAGAAGAACACTCAGGGGGTGGCTTTGAATAAAACCTGCGTCATCCACTGAGGAATCTTCTCTGTGGGGTGTCTGGGTTTGTTCCACCAACATCCCACCTCTACAATATCAGAATATTTCTTTCTGTTATAACAACTTGGAGAGTTTTAGCATTTGCAGACTCAAACCAAAGGCAAATGGCTGTGAGGGATTAGAAGAGGGAGGGAAGAAACTGGAGCATGTTTTTATCCAAACCACAGATGCTCGACCATCTCCTACAACTCGCTGGAAAATAAATAAAGCCATATTGCTGTTTAATATTCCGGGGATTACAGGACTGTTATGTGATCCCTGTGATCCAGTAGCTGAGGTATGTCATCCATTTAAATGATGCCGGTTTATTACATAGCGTCTTGTAGGTGGGCTGGGGTCGTTGGGCCTGGTGCCTTCACAGCTTGGCCATCTTTCAAGTCACAGCCCGCGTTTTCACTGCCTAAAATATTTCATCTTCTGTTCTCATCGTTAAGTTAGTGAACATGAAAATATGATGTCTGTTCATTTCCACCCTCCAACTCCTTAACCTAATTTATCTTCTTTAAATTTCTCAGGTCCGTTTTCCCCCAACTCTCTCCATCTTCCCCTACTTGATGCTTACGCAATGAATCAGTTATATTAATGCTCAAAACTTTGTTTTTGTCGCTGTGTGCATGTGTTTGTGTGTAGGCAGGTATGTGTGTGTGTGTGTGTGTGTGAGTGTCTGTGTGTGTAGGTGTGTGTGCACATGTGTGTGTGCATGAGTGTGGGAGCCACAGGACAACCTCAGGTGTCCTTTTTCAGGTGATGCTCACCTTCTCTTTGAGGTGGGGTTTCTCACTAGCCTAGAACTTGCCAAGTAGGCTAGGCTGGCCAGCCAGTGTCACCAGAGATCCATGCATCTCTGTCTTCCCAATGAATGCCACCAATCCTGGCTTAAAATCAATCAACCAACCAAACAAACAAAAAACAATAACAACCTTCCCCCCATAAATTCTGGAAATGAAACTAAGGTCCTTGAAGGTGACATGCTTTACCAAGTAAACTGTCTCCTAAGCCGCTATGTTCATTTTGGGGAACTGTTTTCCTCAGAAAGGAATCTGTGCAATTTCTAAAATGTCGTCATTTAGCTGGTTAATTCTCTGTTGCTCTTTCCACCGCACGAATCTGATGCCCTTCGTGTAGGAGGAGTTTCGCTAACACGCCTTCGTGTCAACTTGTGCGGAGGCTCATCACCCTAACCTCCACTGCGACACTATTTTCATTTGACGGGTCCTCATACCCTTTTCCATCCACGTATAGATAGTGATGACTCCATAGATCATCTTTATGTCACCTGTCAGAGGAGAATTAACTCACCCGTGCTACGCGGCTCCTGCAGAGGCTAGGTGCTGCCAAAGCGGAGGCTGGCTTCTTGATTTACCAACTTTCTTTCCCCAAGGCTCCTCCCTGCGAAACCTCACCCTGGAGGACTTTTATTTTAAAAGGAAATCGAGCAGCTTGGCAAGGGCCTTGGCTTTGATGGCTCGGTGGGAACACATTGAAGGAACGTGTTATAGAGTGGGAGACATATATTCCTTTTATGTGCGGCGGATAATGAGGTATACTGATTAGTCTAACTCACTGAGGCAAATCGCTACATAGTTTTAAAAGGTCTCCTCTTCAGTGCACAGTAATTAAATTAAAGTTAAAATACTGTAATTATTTATAACCAGGATGCCACTTTTTTTTTTTTACTGACTTTGTGAACTTATAGGCTCAAATAAATGCAAAGATAAAATGGCATAGCACAAGCTGGCTATATATTATCTTGTCTATCTTGGATTTAGAATTAAATTACTCTGGAGTTCAGAGGTTAATAAGAAACACAAGATCTATCCTCTGTATAACAGTAGCTTTATGTTGGCCGAATTGAAAATATCAATAGAGAGGAGTAATTTGACTATGTACACAGAGGCATGAAGCTTTAATGTACACACAGGTATATATGTCATACTGGAGCTCTTTCCTCACGAAAGGTCTCCTATGCAGCAAGAACTATGCATTATACACCCTATGTGCTTGGGGCCCACAACCAAACCACAGGACCAGACAGCCATTACTAAAATTATTTTAGAGACAGACATGCCATTCACTACTAATTCCTTCCTTTCTACCTTCCTCCTGTCTTTCCTTTCTGGGTCTCCATGGTCAATCCCTTTATTGGCTTGCTTTATCAATCTTTATCTCCCATGCATATGTTAATTCTTTCTCTTATTTGTGCCAACCTCAGGACAAATTCACACCAAATCTCCGTCAGACCCTAGCTGGACTCTGGCAGTAGCCTCCAGCTTATCTTCTGACATTCCTCCCCCTTCCCCCGATGTTCTTACAGCAAACATGATCATGCTGCTTTGCTGCTTAAAGCGTCTCCATGGTTTCCCATATGTTGCTCTTATTTGAAAATACTTAACACAGTCCTCTCAGCTCAGCAGGATTTTGCCCCCTCTGCCTCATCAGGCTCAAGCTACTGCTGTCTTAATACACAGTGGCTTCGTTCTGCATCTTAAATGGTCAATCATCTAACCTGCCTCAATACCTTTGCATAGCCCTTTTGCTGGCTGTCTGGACCACTCTTTCTCCACCACTGGTGAATGCCTCAAGGAAGTCTCCTTTGATCCCCGTCACAGTTAGCTTTCACCGTCAACTGGACACATAGCATAGGGTCACCTGAGAAAGTACTCTCAAATGAGGAAGTACCCAGACCAGATTGGCCCATGGGTAGGTCTTTGGGGGCGGGGGGTTGTCTTGATTGTTAATTGACATTAGGATAGCCCAGCTCACTATAGGCTGTGCTGTTCCCTGGGCTGGTGGTCCCGGGTATGGAAAAAAAAAATCAAACAAACAAACAACTAGCTAAGCATGAGTCATTGAGAGAGACAGTGAGCACCAGCCCTGCATGGTTTCTACTTAAGTTCTTACCCTCGCTTTGCTCTATGATGGACTGTGTGAAACCAAATAAACCTTTCCTCCCCCTAAGGAGCCTTCTGTCAGAGTGTTTTACCACAGCCACGGAATGTAACTGGGGCACCACCCTAGGAAAGATCTCCTGTTACACCATTTCATTGCATCCTGTTTCTTTCCCCCACAGGACTTAGCGTGAACCATGAATATGCATTTCTGGAGGTAGTTATTTGACTACGATGTCTCTCATTTCCCGGCAGCCTCCTTGAAGATAGGAACCTGTCTTTTGTTTGCATTCTACTGTAATCCAGTGCTTAGCAAAATGCTGTGTTTAGCAAACATTTTGGCCAAACGTTTGATTTCTTTTCCCCTTACTTTAATAGCCTCTCTAATTACCAAATACAAAGGGAAACAAATTTGTTTCGAGAAAGAATGGAAAAACAGGTGGAAGCAACTTGACGATGTGAAATTGGCTTCCTGTTTGCTGTGTTTTTATGGTCAGAGGAAGAGGGTGTCATTGATTTGTCATGATGCCTGGAACGGCACACTCTCCTGTGAACAGACTCACGTTTTTTGGAAACTCAGAACAGATAGGAAAATGTGTCAACTTGATTAAAACCAATAGTCCACATGAATCTAATAAAGAGACATAAGAAAGTAGACTCTCAAGAAATGGTAAGCAAGAAGGAACCAGAACATTTAGACCAAGGGAAAAGAGTTGGAAACTCAGAAGTGTCAGCTCTTGAGAGACTGTCTGGGTAAAGTAAAGCATACACTAACACACTCCCGGCGATGGAGTAGTTGACCATTCCACAAGAGGAAGCTGCCAAGCACAACCGAGTATCAGGTAGGATGGGCTCATCTGGAATCCAGGTTTATTTTGTGTGCCATTCAAATAACTCAGTCCAGCATCCAAAGTATCTAGAGAGCCTTTAACCTAACCTTCATTAACCTATTTTCTTAAACTGAGAAGAAAGTACACTTAAAATATAAAACAATATGGTGAAGTCCTCATTCCCAATGTCAGTCACAGGTTGCAGGTATCAGGTGCCTCTAGTCCTCACCTCCACAGCTGCTAGCTCTTACCTGTTCTCCTATACCTAGATCTGGGTTTGTCTCTCAAACCTCTCCTGTACCGCCCATGCTTACACAATGTGTACAAAAAGTATCCGAGGTCTCTAGCTATTGTTTGCCCATTCCCCAAACCCCGAGTCCCCCAGGAGTTGACTGACAATGTTTATAATTGAATGATATATATATTTAAAAACTACTACCCTTGTCCATTTTGTTGAAAGATGTGCAATTCCACATTATGATGAAGCAAATAAGACCCTGATTTAAGTTTCAGAATTTATGGGGTAGATTTCATGTGGTGTCATATTTAAAAACCTTTGTTTTCTTCCTCTTCCAGGTACCTTATAATAATGGGCACATGATGTCCCTGCTGATGCCTGGGAACTCTCCACTGTTTGGGTGGGACGTGTGTGAGTGGAACACGACACTGATGAACACCCTGAGAGTTGTTGGATAGTGGGAGACATTAGGTACCAAGATACAGAGTCAGAGCAGACATTTGGAGAGGAATATATGACAGGCAAGAAAAAAAACAACAAACCTGAAAACAGCCTACCCATGTTCTCACTATATTTGAGCTAAACCTAGCATGGAGGTTTCAGAGAGGAAGACATTTGAGCCACAGGTCATTAATGCAACCTAGGAAAACTAACTAGAAACAATTAATCCAACATTGAGGGTCAAAAATCTTGTCATCAAGGTGCATAAATGAGCCAAGGACCACATCTGTTCAGAAATGAGCGACTGTCCCTTGATGAAGTGTTTCCTCATGCCTCCTGTCACAGTGAGAACTAGCCCCTGAAGTGAGGCTCTTCAGGTGATGGGAGCGTCAAAGCTGGTTGTGCTATACTGTGTTTTCTGCTGCAGAAGCCCATTTAGGGTTTTCTCTTTTGCTACCTAATGAGATGTTTTAGACTAATTACAGGCTTCCCACCACTTTTTGAAAGACAGGAGCAGTGTTCAAAAAACAAATTATGGTGAGGATGTCATGCCAGGAAGAAAGAAATAAGACGCCACCTGGTCCCCAAAACTTCATCTGAAAAAAAAAAAATAGAGACCAAAATACACTTCATCCCATTGGTGAAGGAAGTCTTTCCTAAGTAAATGCTAGACTATAATAGTTTCCAAACCACATACCTTACAGGAAAACCTGACTGCTCAAAGACTAGTTGGCTGCCAGCCACCATGCGCTATATTTGAATTGAAATTTTCAATGAAATCCCTTCTAAAACTCGTGTAAGAAGTTCTGCATTGGTTGTGAACTTTCGCTACCCAGTGGAGCCACTACCCTGAGGCCTGTTGAGTCTGTGGATTATTTAGAGGCTGGTCTATAATTTGCATCACATTTGCATATTGTAAATATTTGCACACGTGGGTGTTTTGCCTGCCTATATATTTGTGCACCACTTGCATGCCTGATACCCAAGGAAGCCAAAAGAGACTGTCACAACCCCTGGAACTGGAGCCACAAATGGTTGTGGGTGCTGGGAATCCAACCTGAGTCCTGTGGAAGAACAGCCAGTGCTTCTAACTGCTGAGCCATCCTCCAGCCCCATCAACATAATGGCTGTTTGATATAATACTCTTATCTGGTATTTTTGAAACTGTGTGTAATCCTATTTCTCTCTAAATCTTTGCGGTAAAAGAGAAATTGATGCTATCTGTTCTAACTTCCTGGTTTTTTCATTACTCTTCAAAGAGAAGTAGGGAAAGGATACAAAGGAAGGGGAACTGCTGACACTCAAGGTAAACTTACAGCCAAAGAGGCCACCTCAGCATATATCTGTAATTTGCTAGGAAGACTCCATGTGCAAGCTTCCACAATCAATTGTTTGGGTTCTTTAATTGAATGCATGTGTCCAAAGATAAAGTATTTGGGTTCAGAGGGCAGGGGATTCATTAGAAGAAGTTCCTAATAAAAGTGATTCAATCTTTGTATTTAGCTTTTAATATAAAAAATTAATTAACATCTGCATTATGAGACTTGACCTCCCCAGGGAAAGATAATCAATTCTCCCAATCCACAAGGGGCTCCGCAGAGGACGCAATTCCTAATTGTGGTACTGATCAATCATGTCAGTGGCTCAGGGGGACTGTAAATGATGCCTACAACTGTTGGACTTAGGGCTCTTTAATGCCAGTTGTCAACACCATAGTATAAATATATACTTACAGTGGGACTGTTTAATTATAATATTGATTAAATTATTGCAGCCCCTGGCATAATGTGTGAAGGTGGCATACTCTCTGGAAGGAATACAAGACAAATGAAAAGCCTAGCCATAGCTTCACAAATCACAAGAAAACCATTTCTTACAGCCCCACAATATGGACTTTTACTACAGAGGACTCTTGCCTTACTGAGGAAACAGGGTTTTTGTTTTTTTTTTTTAAGTGGGAGATCAGAACACACAAAGAAACAGCCTATGGACTGGAGAGATGGTTCTGTCGGTACAGCACTGGCTGCATCCACACTGGGATCTGAGTTCGATTCCCCAATAACCCACATAGAAAGCTAAGTAAGATGACATGCATCTGTAATGCTGGGGACGGGAAACAAGGGGGTGACTAGAGCTTACTGGTCTACCTGTCTAGTTTTCCCTGAAGCTTCAGATCTGGCAAAAGACCCAGTCTCAAAAAATAAGATGGAAAGCAATCAATGCGTAAACCGGCATCAACCTCAGGACCACACACACACACACACTCATGTACACATACATAGGTACATACAAAAGAAAAAAGAAAGAAGAGCTGAGTTGGTAACTTCATGGATAAAGTGTTTGTTCTGCAATGGTGAGGACCAGAATTTGGCTATCCAGAATCAACATAAAAGCCAGGCTGGCCTGGCAGCTGCTTGAAATTTTAGCACTTATGAGGAAGAGATAGCAAGGCCTTGGGGTAGGATAGCCAGTGAGACAAGTTCGAACTGGCAAACTCTGTGTTCAATGAGAGGCCCTACCTCAGTAAATAAAGTGGGGAGGAATCGATTAAGACACCCTACTTTGAGCCAATGCATGCATATGCACACACATGTATGCAAACATACGCATACATGTGCGCCCACACATGTGCAAACACACACAGGCATCCAACCCCCCCACAACACACACTTTTTTTTAAAGCTGAGATGGGCCAGGCATTGGTGGCACATGCCTTTGATCCCAGCACTTGGAAGGCAGAGCCAGGCAGATCTCTCTGAGTTTGAGGCCAGCCTGGTCTACAGAGTGAGATCCAGGACAGGCTCCAAAACTACACAGAGAAACCTTGTCTCGAAAGAAACAAAACAAAACAAAACAAAAGCTGAAATGGTGTGGAGTCATTTAAAAGCCATCATTATCTTTCTATTTTATGTATTTTTATTATTTGTGTGTGTTTGAATTTGTCTGTATCTGTGTATGGATGTGTACACATGAGTGCTGGTGCCCAAGGAGGCCAGAAGAAGGTGTTGAATTTCTTTGAGCTAGAGTTACAGGTGGTTGTGAGCCACCCAACCTTGGTTCCAGAAACCAAAATCCAGTCTTTGGAAGAGCAGCAAGTGATCCCAACATCAGAGTCATTTCTCCAGCCTCCATTTTCTCTGTGTGTCAAAGTATTCCTTTACTAATGTGTTCCTAATTATCTTTACTGAAGTCTTCTGGTATAAACATCACTATTTCAGCCATTACACAGAGGACAATTTGATGGCAATTTCTTTCACAAATACAGTGCAGCCATCACCAATACTTAATTCCATTTACATTATCCCATACCCATTCATCAGTTATTGCCCATAAGTGGAATCATATAATATGTGGCATTTTATCTCTAACTTCTTTCATTTCTGTCATGTGATGGTTTGAATGTGAATGGCCCTCATAGGCTCATATTCATATATTTCAAAGCTTGGCCCCCAGTTCGTGGAACTATTTTGCAAGGATTAAGAGGTGCTGTGTGTCACTTAGGATGGGCTTGGAGGATTCAAGAGGCCATGCCATTCTTAGTTCCTGCCCCCTGTGTGTGTGAGTCTCTAACTTGTAGATAAGGATGTAAGCTATTTTCTAAAACTCCAGCATCATGCCTGCTTGCTATTGCCTTGCTCTCCAGCATGATGAGCATGGACTCTAACCCTCTGGAACCATAATCCCCAAGAAACATTTTCTTTTATAAGTTTCCTTGGTCATAGTATCTCTACAGCAAAGAAAAAGCAACCTAGATAGATTTCAAAATTCTTCCATATTGTAGTATTGTCAGTATTTTGATCCTTTTTATGACTAGATACTCTATTGTATGAATGTAATGCAGATATACATTCTCCAGTTGATAAGCATTCGAGTTAATGCCAGTTTTTTGTTTTTGTTTTTTAGCCACTATGCGTTCTCTTGCTGCGAATATGAGTACTGTGCATAAGGTTTGGTTTGTACGTCTGTTTCTAGTTCTCTTTGGTATAAACCTATGAGTGGGATTGTTGCTTAACATTTGACTTATCTCTTAACTGTTCTCCACTGAAGCTGTACCATTTTACATTAACACCAGTGATGATGAAGGTTTCAGTTTTTCTCACACTTCCTGCTTGCTATTTTTCTGCTTTTAAAATGATCATCTCTGTAGGATACCACATGATGTCTCACTGTGGCTTAAGTTGTGGTTCCCTGGTGAACAATGATGGTGAGCATCATCCTGTGTAGTTGTTTACCATTTGTAAACCTTCTTTGGAGAAATGTCAACTCTCTTGCCTGTCTTTTAACTTGTTCTCTTTAAATCTTTCTGTTATTCTATTGTACATGTTCTTTATGAATATGGGATATTAGAACGTACAGGGTTTATATTGCAAATATTTTCTTCCCATTCTGGGTTTGTATGGTGATATTTTATTTGTACTGAAATGTGATTTTATTTGTATGTTAATAAATAAAGTTGCCTGGGTATCAGAGCTAAGAGCAAGCCATTTAGCAGAAGTCTGGAGGTGGTGGCACATGCCCTTAATCCTATCACATGGCAGGCAGAATCTCTGTGTGTTCAAGGACACAGCCAAGTGGTGACATGAACCTTTAATCTCAGTATAAACCATAGAGAGGTTCTGTTTAGACAGGAAGTGACGAAGAAGTCAAGTGGTTGGGTTTCCAGCCAATGAGAAGGCAGAACAGAAAGGCAATTAAAAAGACAGGACACAGGAAGAAGGTCTCTCTCTCAGGGGAAGGATGGCAGCGAGTGGTAAGATAAGGTGGTCTTAGCTCTTGGCTACTGCTTGATCTCTGGGCTTTCAACTTTTTATTTGGCTCTGTGTTTCTTATTTAATAAGACTGTTTAGAATTACATCTACAGGTTTGAGCTTTCTACTTTTCTTGTAGTATTATTTAATACATATGGGATATTTTCAAAAATGTTTTTAGTGTGTGTGTAGCATAGTGTATATTTGTGTGCGTTTTGTGTGGTGCATAGGTGTGTGCATACATGTAGATGCCAGATGTTGGTGTTGATGTCTTCCTCTATCAGTTTCAGTTTTATTTTCTGAGACAGAGTCTCTCACGGAGTCTGGAGATTGCTGTCTTGTCCTTCCTGCTCTGGGGTTACAGACACACACCACTGCACCTGGATTTCTGTGGTGCTGGGAATCCGAACTCATGTTCTTGTGCCTGTTCTGCAGGTGCTTTCCCCAGCCTCTCTGCACAAGGGTTTTTTAATGCTAGTGAAGTCCAACTCACTCATCTGTTGTTTTATGCTTGTACATCACTTTCAGAGACTTTTGCCAAAGCCAAGCTCAGAAGCATGTACATCTATGCATATTTCTGAGAGTTTTGCGTTTCTGGCTGTTCAATTACAGATGACATTTGGGGTTGCCCTGCCTGAGAAAAGCATAGAAAATGGTTTGAACAAAGCTGAGATCTCTAATTCTATAGATTCCATGGAACTCTCAAAAGAAAGCAGGGAATCATGGTCTGCTAGCTCATGTTTCCCCTCATCCAGAGGTGTCTGATTTATTTTGGTTAACCATAAGGTCTGGCACATCTCTCAGGTGGAGCAATAAATATGAGGGGCACTTTTTTTCCAAGATAGATAGAATAACAAAAATGGAGGTAGGATTAGAAAGGCATGAGATTCATTGACAAGTTGCCACTGACAAGGTTTGGATGACCCCAAATCCCCTTCACATTCTTTATTTTTTTCTGTTTCCCCAAGTCATGTGTCCACAGTGAAAGATCTACTTCATACCTATTCATCAAGTTAATAGTATCATTGGGGGAGACAGACAAGGCAACTTCTGGCAGGGGTTCTCTAGCCCCCTCTGGATATGGAAGACAGAACAGAATGGAGAGTCTTTAGCAATGTCTGGTCAATTACCACAGGCACTGAAAATCAGACAGTAATAGCTCCCTGGACTGATGAAATGTAAAACATGTTACTGAAATACCCACGCTTTTTTCTTTTTAACAGGAAGTATTACTATCATATTTTCACACTTACGGCTCTTTGTAGGGAAAAGAAATGTTCAAAGTAACTACTGGAAATATCTCTGTGAGGCAGATTAAACATTACATACCTTTAATGGAAAAGCATTAAGTGCTCTTAACTCATTAGTTCTGCTAATGCTGATCTGGGCCTGTGTACGCCAGGCCCTGTGTGCGTGGCCACCCTGTGTTTGAAATGCACTGCAGTCACCATCATCACAGACATTACTGATGAGTACAGGAAAGAGCGACATTAGGTAAGGCAAAGGATGAACCGAGCTGGATGGAGGCTGGGGACCCAGGACGGCTTCCTGGAAGAGATGACTGACTTGAAATCTCACTGCTCACTAGCAGTGGGGCCTGGGAGAACTGTGAGGGCTGGGTGTGAACTGCTGCCAGAAGATAGAGCACACGTGAAGGCTTCCAAGTAAAAAAAGCATGATGGCCTGGGTGGGGGTGGAGGTGGGGGGTGGGGCGGGTAACTGCACAGTTGGTTAAAAGCTTACCACACAAGCTAGAAGACCTGAGTTCGATCCCAGCACCCACATAAAAATCTTAGCCTGTTGATGTGTGCTTTACATCCCAGAACTAGGGAGGCTGACTCAGGAAGATGCCTGAGGCTTGCTGGCTGACCTATATAGCTGAATAGGTGAGCCACAGGTCCTAGTAGAGAGAGACCCTGTCTGAAAAGAAACAAATAGTGAATGGTATCTGTGGTTGACTTCTGGCCTACACACACACACACACACACACACACACACACACACACACACACACACACACACACACACGCATTTTGCTATGTCAGAAAGAGGGTGCCAAGGGGCTGAGATCTGAGACCACACATGCAAAGAGATTCTTCAGCTGTACCAAGGATCACAGTCCTTATTCTGAGGCTCACAAGGATACTGCTGATTTGTCCTAGGTGGAGAAAAACATGACTTGATTTTAATCGTTTTGGTGGTTAAGGTAAAAATAAATATATTGCAAGGGATGACAACAAGACACACCCAGGAAGATAACTATAGTAGTATTGAGATAAAATAAGCACGACACAGTAGCAGAATAAATTAGAATTTATCTATTTTAGTGGGTTCAGGAGTGCCCCACCCAAATTCGTGGCCATCTAGAACTGGAGAATGTGATGCTATTTGAATATACAATCTTTTGCAAATAGTTCAATAAAAATTAGTTTACACAAGGTTAAAATGTCCCTAAAGCCAATAACCAGTATCCTTCTAAGGCCATGTCAAGACACAGAGAAGCCTCCCAAGGAGAGGTCTGTGACAACAAAACAAGTATTGGACTCACATTGTCACAAGCCAAGAGATGTTTGGATCACCACAACCTTCAGGGGCCAGAGCAGATTTTCACCTCTGAGTTTCCAGAAGCAGTGTGTCCATAGTGACACTCTCATTTTAGATTTCTGATGTGTGACCAAAAAAAGCTCATGTCTATTGCTTTCAGCCATCCAGTGTGTAGATTGCTACAGCATCGCTGGGGGACAAACAGGGAAATAAGTGAGGTAAACTGAATGGATGGGTGTGTGAGAATTATCAGCTGTGCTTGGCAATCTCATGGCTGTGTGGCATTGAGGAGGAGATCAAGTATAACCAACTCTAAGCTTCCTCACTTAAGCAACTGGGCATTTGGTGTCATCACTTATTAAGTAGAGACCACAGGGGATAGAAAAGATGTGGAGAGGAGATGCTTATTATTCTTGATATTCAAAATACACTTATGGGTGGTTAAGAGCACTGGCCTATCTTCCAGAAGCTCTGGGTTCAATTTCTAGCACCTACATGGTAGCTCACAACCATATATAACCTGAGTCCTGGGGAATCCTATGCTTACTGGACAAGCCCTCAAAAGTGCACAGAGACATACATGCAGGCAAAACACCATAGACAATAAAATAAAAATATTTTTTAAAATAGGACATGTGTGTCTATTCAGTGGGTAGGTAGGTAAATGGGTTTGGGCAATTGGAACACAGAACTCTAGTCTGGGCATAAAAAGGAAAGAGCACTGCACTTCGATAATTGAATCTAAGGGGTAGATGAGATAATTCTGCTCACATGATTCACAGGAGCAGAGCCATTTGAGAACAGACCAGGACAGAGCTTGACGCACCAGCATTTATTATCCAGGGGAAAGATTAAACGTTCCTCTGCTGTATTATTCTATGTGGTGTTTTTTTCACAGCTCCACTGAGAGCACTTTTAGTGGGAATGAAAAGCTACATTGCAATGGGTTGACAGGGCGTGATAAGGACTCGAATGTGTCTTTGGATGACACATAGCTCAGCTGGAAGACTACTTACCTTGCATGCACAGTGCCCTGTGTTTGGTCCGCAGCACTACATAAACCTGCCATGGTAGTATACACGTATAATCCCAGCACTGGGGAGGAGAAGGCAGGAGGATCAGAAGTTCAAGATTATCCTCAGCTACATAGGGAGTTCAAGGTCAGCCTGAGTGTGTGTCTATGAAAAGAAGGCAGAATGAAGTCAGGTATGGTTTATGTCATGAATAACGAGATGCTCGGTGTCTTGTAAATTGGAAAAGGAGGAGTTCTATCCTTACAGAAGGAAGGAATATATTCTAAAATAAAAAAGATAGTAACATTGGTGGACTTGAAGTGTTTGGCTTCTTAATGACACTATTTTTCATGAACTGGAAAGTATCATTTGCTCATGTGAGACAGGAACTGATAGGTTTTAAGATTCATGCCAGACCCTTTCCTCTGCACAAGATGTTTAATAGTCATGGCAAATCATAAACCAATTGTTTTCATACTCCTATTATACAGTTAAAGACATGAAGTCACAGAAAAAAGCACCTTGAGTCATGCTCCAGGTATCACTTCTGGTAATTTAAATCCAGGGTAACTGAGCACATAGCTCATGCCTTTGACTTATAAACTAACCCTCTGAAGTTGAATTTGTGACTAAGAACTCATGAACCCAAATCTCAGAAGCAGTATGGATTTTTCTCTTGCAAGGCTCTTCCATCCAACGATAGGCACTGACAATATGGTGATAGAGATTCGGGGTGTGGATACAGATGACAAGCTGTGAGTTTTGGTCTCTGTGTGAAATGGTGAAGAGAACTGAGTATACTGGTTAGTGGAGAAGAAGACTCATGCCTTCAGGGTCCAGATGATAAAACCAGATGTCTCTATGAATACTGAAGCACTCCAAAGGGATGGTGAGATCGGGGAACTAAAGGTCTGAGAAGGGTCAAGCCTTGACCTCACCCACCCTCCATCACTGTTAGTTCCCATTCATCCCTTGTCCTCTGCTGGTTTTAGCTTATTTAGAGGAGCTTCCAGGGAACTTCAAGTGCCAGTGTTCCTGGAGTTAGGGCCTCTGCACCTCTGAGCACTCCTGTCCAGGGAGAAGCAGGGGTTGGCTGACATTGTTATTCACAGCATATGCTTCCTTTCAGATGTTTCTGTTCCTAAATTTGTCACTTGGGAGGGCTCTGAGTTAAAGAGGAGGGTTGAGAGATATCTAAGGTATTTATTTGAAATCTTATAATAATTTATTTGTTTTTCCCCTCACTCTGCTCTCATTCAAATTCCTCTGTAGCAAGAAGTTTAATGGGGGAAAGTACACTTTGAAGATCCTCCTGTGACCAGCTAACACAGCAGGATTAATTTATTTCAAAGCTACCCCATTAGTTACAGCCCTGGAAGGAAAGTGTAGTGGGCTGCCTTTCCCATAATTATAAAGAAATAACTCAGCATCTTTCCTGGATTAAAGAGAAGAGATACTCCCCCCATGAAACCTCCATTTGCATGGGGCTCTCAACTCTCAAGTTATGTGGGAAATCCTAGGGTAAGTCAACCTAAATGAAAGGGACTGACTATTGTCTTCTGGAATGTTGGCCGAGGTCCTCGGCTCAGCTCCATCAACCCATCACTGAGGAGCTTTATCCAAGAATCCCTAGGGACCATGTGGGAGCTAGTGAGCCCTGGGGGTCTGGCAAGCTCCCATGGCCACAAGCAGAGCTGACAGGAACCAGCTGGCAGACAGGATGCGCAAACGCTCAGAAGACTAGAGCCTGAAGTTGGCGCAAATGAGGCTAGCATCACTCGTCACTCCCACGTCAAGATGACAGATTAGTTGGACCTGGAATAGTGAGGTTGACAGTGAGCCGTGTGAGCCATGCACATCCCCGCAACCTGTGACCAATCCTGTATCATCTCCTCATGTCAAATTATTGTCCGTACACAAGAAAGTGTAGAGATGAGCTTCCAATAACCCAAAGCCCCCCATCCTTCCTTTTTCCAGGACACCTGGGGAATTTCCAAGATGTTCAAAATCATTTCCATTGTAAAATTAGTGTCTACCTTTGAGGCAGGTTCATAAGAAACGTAAATTATTTCCTCTAGCTTTTATATTCATAGATCCTTTACAATAAACATGGACATTAATAAAAGAACTGAAAAATATGTCAACATCACCCTATAGCTTAAAATTATTTTATTACCCCCCCCCCACACACACACACAAAGTGAGGAAGAATTGAAAACCTTCCTAGCAACATCTGCCCCAGGTATTTGGGCCAGTGGGGCTGGAATTTTTGCAATGGCTTCATTTCATTGAATTTGTAACTTTCACAGCGGGTTCACCAAGTGAATGCTGCAATGTTCCCAACACAGGTTGGAAACATGATAGGATTCACACTGCATCAACACCAGCGCCTTTCAGAAAGGCCTCCTGGTGTTATCTAAGATGTTTAGACAACTTTCCATGTAAAGACAAGAAACCCACGCTCTGATCTACACGGGTCCCCCAACCCCGCAAAGAAAAAAAAATCACCTGTTGAAATCCTACCCTGCAAGGTGATAGTTTTAATAGGTGGGCATGTAGTCCTCACAGATCAAATCACTGTTCTTATAGAACAAGACCAATGAAGGTCACTTGTCCACAAGGTCACAGGGGATAAAAAAAAGAATCTTCACTCAATACTAAATATCCAGGCAACTTGGTTTTGAACTTCATAGCCCTCCAATGTCCTGTTGTCCATAAACCATCTAGCATTTAGAATTGTGTTAGAGCAGTTCCAACATTGTCTGGCACAATCAAATCCCCCTTCCCACCCCACCTCTACCCAAATCATCTGTGTTCACTGGCTATGGACACCAACCCCACTTGAAAAATTCAAGCATTTTAGGAGCCAACTTTTTCTCTTATCACTTTATGTCACTCATTTATTGGGAAAAGAAAGCATTTTACTCTTCAAGTGAGAATAATTTCAGAAAACAAAAGGGGACTATTTATGAAGTCTGGATAATCAAATGCTTAATACTTATCTTAAAAGCACCCATTCTTGATGTATTCAAGGACTGGAGAGATGCCTCATGGGTTAAAGGCACTTATGCTCTAGCGGAGGACATTGGCTTGGTTCTCAGAACCCATATGGTGACTCATAATCATCAGTAACTCCAGTTTTAGAGCATCCAGTGCCCTCTTCTGGCCTCTGTGGGTATACATGTGGTACACATACGTATGTGCAGGCAAACACTGATGTACTTTATAAAAAAATTTTAAAAAAAACAGTGTATTCAAATGTCATAAATCTAAAAGCCTCTGGGTACAATTCACCCTCAGTCTGATTTAGGGGGTACACAGCCTGACCTCAATCCAACTCAGCCCTCTGAATCAGGATGTACAGAAGAGAAGCAGGTGCACCCTGGGTATTGAAATCATTCTACAGTGAAACCTATAATGAGACTTATCAAGCTGTATACCATTGTGGACCAGATATGCACACCTCTTGTTAGGTAAGTCAAGTGTTATAACTCTCCTCTTGGCCAAAAGGGAACTGTTTACATAAATTAAAATGCTTCTTTGAAGTGTGAAGTTTCAGAGAAATGGAAATGGATCTCTTTAACAATCTATGCTTTTTTTTAGACACCTGCTGCAAGCTGGGGACTGTGGAATTCAGTGTATATACAAGTTTCATTTCATTCTTGCTTAATCTGGATTGGTAACATTGAACTGCAGAGGTCAAACGACCTGCCCAAGGTCATATAGCTGATTAAAAGATGACTCGAAGGCAATGTTTGTTTCAACCCCAAACCACCAAGTCTTTTTTTTTCTCTTATATTGTTCTAGAGGGGATTGTTTCCAATGACTCCAATAATCCATATGAATTCCAAAACATATGCCTTTAGCCTCAGGAAGAGAACGACAGTAGAGGACACAAAACAAGGAAAGCCAACGAATGTAAGAAATTCAGCTTTGGCCTGACTGATGACTGCTTATGTTACACACACACACACACACACACACACACACACACACACACACACACACACACACATTCAAATGCAACAAGCAGGGCTGAGACTATTGTTCAACAGGAGAACACTTATCTGACACGCATGATACCCTAGGTTCGATCCCTGGTACTGATAAATAAATCAACTAAGAGAAACCCAGTGCTACAAATAATACCTTGTGTGACTTAAATGTTTTGAAGCACCTTAAGCAATTTCTATGGTGATTAACAACACCCTTCCAAAGGGCCTCCTGGTGTTGCTTGAACCACGTGGATTTCCTACTCTTTATAGACATTTGTATAAATCAAATCCATTCACACTTATTCTCTTTCTTCTCTGTTTGACTCATTTAACGGAGTCTAAGCCGGGTTTTCAAAATGGCCTTTTGCAGTTTTTCATCTTTTGAGATTTAAATTTGAGATTTATGTCTTTGCACTCCAGGCCTTCTCCCTTCCTAATTTATTTCTCACTTACTTCAAGCTATCAGCATATCCCTGCCATCAGGCTTGATTTATATTGCCCAGGAACATAATCCAATCATGAATCTTCTTTGGGAATGCCAACATGGCACCGGAAAGAAGTTGCTTTGATGATCTTTTTCGAGAAGAAAACAAGAGGCAAAAGTGGGTGGATTTTAAGTATGTAATGAAACAAATGCTGTAAGCGGATGGTAATAGAAGAGAGAAGAAGCCTGACTCTCCCCCAAATCCAAGCTGACATTAACCCCTTTACACAAATAAGATTCTGAACAACCACAATCCTTCCCCACCTCCAACCTAGAGCTTATGCATACCTCGGCTAATTCCAGGTACCTATTACTTTAGGCAAGGAGTCAAATCTATCTGATGCTTTTTGCTATGTCCCCCCAGATAACTGAGCAAATGTGACTACTCTAGGTCCAATTATCTTGCTCAGGGTCCCTGAATATACACATAGTCACCAAGAGTCAACCCTTAGCCCTTGGCAAAATGGCCTGAAGAGGGAAAGTTGCTATGCATCTCTAAGTACCCTTACTGAGAAGCTAATACATGTAGGTTCTGTCCCAATGAACAGGTCTACCTGAGGTCACAGGAGATACCCCAAGCTTTATTTGCAAAGACCAAGTCAACAAACAGAAAATGCACTGTGTAAATTTCTCAATCAACAAAGTCCTAATTTTACTTAGCTTAATTAATATTCAATACAGCATTTACAGCACATAAATCACTATGTTAAATAGTACTTACTATTAAAAAGGAAAAAAAAAGAGAAAGAAACAAATGACCTGTATTGCCAAAGTCGACTTTTTAAAAATTTGATCAAGATGCCTTAATGGTTGTCTGCTCAATATATACACCGCTTTTCTCCTTGTTGTGAAGAGATACCAGGCAACAGTAGCTTTGGTAAGGGTGGGTTTATTTGGGATAACAGTTTGAAGGTATACCATCATGGGGAATGAATGACAGGAAGAACACGAGGCAGTTCAGTGCATAGCTTTTGGAATGAGGAAGCACGGAGAGATGAATGTTGATGCTTAGCTCCCGTTCTCCTTATTGCTTCTGGAAACCCATCATAATATGGAATGATTCCACCCACACTCAGGCTGAATATCTCCTCCTTGTCTGGAGACAGACTGGACACACTCAGAGGTGTGTCTCCATAGTGGTTCTAAATCTAGGAAGGTTGGCGTTGAAGATGACTACACAATATTCACTGAGCTACTACATGATATTCACTGAGCTTCAAGTGTGTGCTAGGCATTGTGGTACCACTACAGGATTCAACAATGAACACATTGTCCCTACCCTCACAGAGCACTCAATGAAGAGGACCACCATAAGTCATGGTTTAGGGACTGAGTGTGTATTCCAACTTTGCCACTGACTATTCAAGTGTGTAGATGCCTCTGGTGTTCTGTTTTCCCACTTTGACTGAGAATGACAATAACACCTGTCCCATGATGTCTTATTTACCACCAGAGCTGCCATCATCATCATCATCATCATCATCATTACCATCATCATCATCATTACCATCATCATCATCATTACCACCATCATCATCAGTGATTACAGTCAGATCTTCCTCTTCTCTGGTCCATGCCTGCAGTTACCCTTCTCAACCCCATCCTGCCACAAACCTCTGTAGAAGTGGACTGATGGCGCTGGGTTATACAAAGGGTTGTGCTGGGTGCTGGGTTCACCAGAAGTAGATGGTGAAATGAACTTCAAGGTGTGAGACAGTTGTAAAGGGAAAGAAACAAGATGAGGCAGTGCAAGGAGCTGAGAGGCAACCAGCTCCCAAATTCTCTGCCAGTCTTCAGGATGCTCTGCTGAGAATGTCTCCTGCTGGGCACAAGCGGACTGGCTTTCTGAGTTTCACACTATCATTTGCTGGAGAACCTGGAGGGCCTGGCCTAGATTTCTCTATCTGCTGCTGATCAGGGTTGGCTTCCAAAATGCTGGGAATGAGTCACAGAAAATTCACTGTAGTTAGTGAGTAGAGACTACAGGAAGGATGGTAACAAAGCAAAAGCATTTAAACCAAGAGCTGTGGTGCTGTGGACTTTGCAAAGGAGGAAGATTGCTTCTGTGATAAGAACACTAAATAATAGAAATTAGTTCTCTTTAACATTTTGATTGCATTTTATTTGATGGCCTGATTTGGGGGAAGCACGCTCATACCTCAATGCTCATGTAGCGGTCAGAGAGGGAGAAAGTTCTCTCCTTCTATCCTGTAGGACCTGGGGATAGAACTCAGGTCGTCAGGCTTGGCAGCAAGTACTTTACTGACTGAGCCGTCTCAGCAGCCCAAATTTAGCTCAGGAAGCTAAGAAAATGTTAAAAGATGGATTGAAGAAAAAGTAAAAAAACTCTTGTACAATTGGTATTTTGGTAGTTCTCCTTTCATTGAATTTTATCTTTTTAGTTTAAGTTGATAGGAGAGTGATCGAAAGTTTACATTAATGCATGTCCAAGTATGACCTATACACTGGAATGATCTGGATGGTGCTTGGTGCTAGTCTTAAACAGGTAAATAAGAGTAAATACAGGCACTTGGGAAAAAAATTACTTTTAACAATTTGATCTAATCATTGTCTGTCTACAGGTCTGTCTTAGTTAGGATTACTATTGCTGCGACGAAACACTTGGACCAATAGCAACTTGGGGAAGAAAGAGTTTATTTGATTTACACATCCTGAATCACACTCATTAAGGGAAGTCAAGGCAGAAACTCAAACCAGGATGGAAAGTGGAGCCAGGAGGGGATGGAGAGGTCATGGAGGGGTGCTGCTTGCTGGATTCCATGGTTTACACATCCTGCTTTCTTATAGAACCCAGGACCAACAGCCCAGGGACATCACCATTCACAGCAGGCTGGACCTTTCCCCATCAGCCACTAATTAAGAAAATTACCTACAGGCCTGCCAACAGCTAGATCTTATGGAGGGTTTTTTTTTTTTTCAATTGATGTTCCCTCCTCTCAAATTCCTATCATCTGCTTGAATGTGAGCTTATGAAAGAAAAGGACCTAAGCATCGCAGAGACACTGAATTAAATCCAACACACAGAAAAGATTTAGTAAGAGCGGAGGAACACATCAATGCACGGAAATTTCTTAGAGAATATATTTGTGTTGGCAATACAACAATTAAAATCCCTACATTATAATTTCTTAAGCATAATGGTTCTAAAATAATCATTGTTAAAGGGAGAGTCCTTTTATGTGATTACAGGCTTAAATAAAACATTCAAAGACTCCCCAACGTAAGCAAGTTGAGTTTTACTAAATCAGTATATTATTTGTGTTCTAAAAAGAGTCTAATCTGTTTAAAGGGGCCCATCAGAATTGTGGATTCTTGTTTGTTTTTCATGCTTTGGTTTATTTTGGTTGTGCCAGGGATCAAACCTAGGGTCTTAGGCACTCTAGGCAAACCTTGACTACTGAGTCACATTCCCAAACTAGGTTGTAATTTTTTTGTTGCTGTTTTGCTTTTAAGTGAACAATGACTTTACAATAAAAGAGTTCCTTTTGTTCATGTAAAACAGAGCCGGAAATAGGATGGTCACAATCCCGGGAGGGATTTCAGAACATAAGCTCTTGTTCTTTTCCTATTTCTCCAGCCTCAGTACCTAGCTCTTAGCCTCGGCTTGTCATTCCCTACCACTCCCCCAACTGGTTTGCTTGAGCTCCCATTTGGAAGAGGGTGGCTGACAGGGGAATCAAGATTCATTTTAGCAGAATCAATTCCTTTCTGCAGAAAAGCACTCTTTCACAGAAGCCATACCAAGTATCCATGTTCTCATACCTAATTGGGCAGACTCTCCTGGAACCTTGGGGAGCTGAGTTTCTGTCTTTTAAAGCTGGGAACCTGGGCACCTTGTTGTACACACACACACACACACACACACACACACACACACACACACACACACACACTAGTCAGGGTGCTATCATTAAGGATCAGCTAGGGCTAAAATATGGCTCAGTGATAGAGCACCTGCCTCGCATATGCAAGGCTCTAGGTTATCCTCATCAGAAAGACAGGAGTGCAAGAGATAGATAGATGATAGATAGATGGTAGGTAGGTAGGTAGATAGACAGATGATAGATAGATAGATGATTGATTGATAGATAGATAGATAGATAGATAGATAGATAGATAGATAGATAGATGATAGATGGATGGATGGATGGATAGATTGATAGATGATAGATAGATGATTGATAGATAGATGGATGGATAAATAGATAGATGATTGATAGATGATAGATAGATAGATAATAGATAGATTGATAGGCAGACAGATAGAAAGACAGAAAGAACAAAGGTCAGTAGTGACTGCACACACTCATGTTACTATCCTTTACCACGTGAAGAGAACCAATTTTCTGGAGGTTAGATAATGTTTAATGTCTCATAGCAAACAGGTGGACGTCAGCAAATGAATTCACACCTGTCTGTAGTCTCAAAACCTTTCTCTGTCCACAGAGATATCAATGGGAGACAGGGCCTCTGAGGACCAACATTTAGACATAAGTGTCTTGTAAAATACCTACAGAATTTAAACAGGGATCCTCTATAGACTGCCCTTAAAAAGGCAAGGAAAATGGATGTCTACAATGTTTCTTCATTCAGTTTACATGTCCAACAAAATAAGCTGTAAGTTGTCATCAAGCAAATATCCTCAGTCTTGGGCTCTGTTAGGGCAAGTATTTGGACCACAGTGAGAAGACACATTCCCCCCAAACCTTCAGGTTCTTTTGACAGTTTCATTAAGATACATTTCTTTGAGCCCTTCATGACCTTCCTACTCTCTCCTCATCCCCTTTTCCTCATGTCTTTCTCCAAATGCATACAGCACCCCTTACTCCCCCCTCCCTATCTCACACGCATCCTTTTCAGTGTGTCCTCTGATATGGGAATTTTATAGAGTAATTTCTCTTCATGGAGTCCAAGAGAAAAATGATGGGAAGATACAAAAATGACCCTCAGTCCTAGCAGCAGGAAAGCTTTGTGTTGCTAGGAAACCAGAGGTAGGTGCTAACCATCCCTCACTAAATGAGGGCAGCTCCCAGCAGAATAATGCTTTTTGTGGAAAAACCTGGACCAGGATTTCACTTCCTACCTCCAACTGGCTCTGTCCAAGTATATGCTTTTATTCTCCAATAACAAGCTGCAGAAATAATTAAAATTAATTTTAGGAATGTGAGATGTCTCCTGTAAGAAAGGTTGGAGGCGCTACGTAGTGAAATATTCAGCTACAAGGTTTTTGAATTATTTTTTACTCTTCAGTGGCTGAGGCAATTGTTGAGGGAGGGGAAACAGGAAGAAAGGGAGAGAGGGAGAGAAGGAGAAAAGGAGGGAGGGAGAAGAGAGAGAGAGAAAGAGAGAGAGAGAGAGAGAGAGAGAGAGAGAGAGAGAGAGAGAGAGAGAGAGAGCGACCGGATGCTGTTCTGCATGGGAATGAACTAGAAAATATTTAAATTAGATTTGAGTTAAATATATGATGCAGAGACTCTGGCTGGGAATTTTTACATTTCAACAGAAACAAACAGATACACAGCAATAAATATGCCATCCCCCGTATGTAACATATTGCTTCATCATTCATAAGGTGTGTCTGCAGAATTGATATTTCTCACTGTGCTTTGTCACAGACATATGTTGGAGGCGGTTTATTCATGTCTAGTTTGAAGGTAACTAAACTTTAATGTCTAGAATTGTATCACTGAGGACAGGGGTAAGGATTAAGAGGATAAGGATGACAGAGAATGGCAGGATAGTTTGCAAACCAGTGGGGTCCAGCCAGAGGATGAATATTTGCATATCAGTTTGTATCAGGCTCTTTCTGGACACTGGAACTAAAGGTCTGATCTCAAAGAGCTCATGTTGTAGTGGAAAAGATAATCGATGAACAAGATACGTACACTAAAGGTGTACATGATGGAAGCTATGTGGTAGCAGTGAGGGGTGGGACTTACATGGAGGCAGGTGCTGAGGGTGCATTTTCAGTTCAAATCAGGTGGAAGTCAGGGTGTAACTTGAGGACTTGCTTGTATAGTGAATGTGGCAAAGTGAGAAGCCACACAGCAATGTAGCTGAGCCAGGCAAAGATTAGTGAACCAGCCAGGGTCGCCAGAGTCCTGCCAAGGAGAGGGCAACAATGGGAATGTGGCCAGAAAGCCCAGAGTACAGAACTGGGGAGATATGAGGAGATTCTAGAAAGTTCTTTTGAAAAGTCCTACACATCAAGGACTTTGGCTTGTCCTCTAAGAGAGATGTCAGTGCAGAATAACTGTCCTCTTCTAGATATCCCAGTGTTCTTTGCAGCTGCATTCACACCACACACCTAGTCCTAAGAATTCAATTATGACCAGACGGGACGTGCATGACTGCCAGGTTAGGGCAGTAAAGACAAAGTGTGTTTGTTTCCTCCACCGCTCTCTGCCTCATTCCTTGACCTTCATGTTGAAGTGCCTGACCTTAGAACCCTCTCACCCACATCAGACTTCAGCCGAGTGACACTTAAAGCTTGCCTGTGGGAAGCCCCTGAGATGGTCAGGGTACATTTGTTGTTTCAGCAGAACTTGACCTACCTAACGGATGCTGTCTCAGAGGTCAGAAGAGTCGGGGGAGGAGGTAGATGTTATCTGTCTTCTGCTTTAACAAGCTGAGTTCTGATGCCATGGGTTGCCTATGAGATGATGGGAAGACGATGGGCGAATGGTGGAGAGAGCCCAAAGGGAGTCTATTGGGCTGGTTCAGGTGGAAAATAGTGATATTTGATTGTCAGGGTGACAGTGACGAGACATGGGGAAATTCCATGTCTGGAATTGTTGCTGAAAAACTGAAAGTCGGTGTGTGTGTGTGTGTGTGTGTGTGTGTGTGTGTGTGTGTGTGTGTGTGAGAGAGAGAGAGAGAGAGAGAGAGAGAGAGAGAGAGAGAGAGAGGAGGGGGGAGGGAGGGAGGGAGGAAGAGAGGAAACAAAGGTTTTTAACTTGAGAAACAGACCTAGAAGGATGGAGTTGTCACTGACTTTGATGGGGAAGTCTGAGAGCCAGTTTCTGCTACATATGCAATGTATGTACCAATTCTAAACCGTCAGATGGGAATATATGCTTGCAGTTCAAGACAGAGGACTGGACTGTAGGCAAGTTTTCAAACCAACAGTACACTGATAATTTTAACCATAAGACTAGATAACATTCCATGATTCTAAATAGACACAGAATAAAGGAAAACCTATGTGTTTGGTGCCTGATAAAAAGAGAATGACTTCTAGGTCAGCTTTTGCTGATAAAAATAAGTCTAAGAAGAATCAGACAAATGTTGTGAAGTATACCTGTTGCTTCTTTCCAGTATTCTGAAACAGGCAGATGGGATGCAGAGCGGCAGTGGATTCAGGACAATGAGCTTGAAACTCTTGGGAAGGAAGAGGAGTTGGTGGTGGTGGTGGTGGTGGTGGTGGTGATGATGGAGGAGGAGGAGGAGGAGGAGGAGGAGGAGGAGGAGGAGGAGGAGGAGACTACATCATGAAGCAAAGAGGCTTGATTGCAACCTGAATCTGATGGTGCAGGCCTGTAAGCCCAGCTCCTCAGGAAGTAGAGGCAGGGGGATTACAAATTCAAGACTTGTTGGGGTGACTTAGTGAGATACTATCTCAAAATAAAAATAAATTTATAAATTTAAAAGCATTTGGACTATTGTTTGATGGTAGAGCACTTTCGTACTATGCATATGACATTAGGTTCAATCCTCTTGACTTCATGCAGACACACACACACACACACACACACACACACACACACACACACACACACACTTAAATAGGTCTAAGTCCCTTCATTATGAGACAAACAGTAGCTCTGGAATGCACAAAGTGGTCATTTCTCTAGGGAAAGAAAACATTTATAGAATGATGCTGTCATTCACATCAGGAGTCTTAGCACCTGAGTGCGCCCTGGCAGCCATCTTCATGTGCTGAACACATGGCCATGTAGGGCAAAGGACCATCAGACTGGCTCAGTGCTGCCTCTAGAGGGGAACAGCTGATCCTGCAGCTCCTTTGGGATTCATTTTGCACTGACTACTTGTTTTCTTCCACTGAGAGAGCCATGCCCCTCTTAGATGACACAACCACATGTAGATTTATTCACAGTTGGATAATCAGGATGAGCTAAGTGCTGTGGCAAGTAACCGGGTCACCTACCACCTTTGTGGCAGAGTATTTGCTGAGTGACCTTCCGTGTAGTGGTTCTGTCCTCTGGCTCCACCATTTTCCGGGACCTCAGTTTTCTACTCGATCTTCTATATCTAGGCAGAGAGGGAAGAGACTAACAACGGAGCATTTCATAGGTGGTTTTTATGTTATTAGATTATTAATACCATTTGTTACTTACTGGCATTTCTGAAGACCTGAATTCAGTCCATGGTCTAGCTTAATTTCAAGGGAAGCTGCAGTAGATTGTCTTGTCACATACAGGGAAAAAGAGTCATCTGCAGGTAAGCATAGAATCTAGCATTGCTGTTGTGTGCCAGTCTGTCCTATTAACCGTCAGATTCATGCATCTGACCTCAAACCCATCTGTCTCACTTAGGGTTGCTATTACTGTGAAGAGAGACACCATGACCATGGCAGCTCTTACAAAGGAAAACATTTAATTGGGGCTGGCTTACAGTTTCAGAGGTTTAGTCCATTTTCATCGTGGTGGGACACAGCGTGGGGAAGGCAGATGTGTGTGCAGGAGAAGGAGCTGAGAGTTCTACATCTGGATCCACAAGCAGCAGGAGGAGACTGTGTGCCACAGTAGGCATAGCTTACACATGTATGAGACCTCAAAGCCCACCCCCATAGGGACACACTTTCTCCAACAAGGCTACACCTACTAATAGTGCTACTCCCTGTGGGGGCCATTTTCTTTTTAACCACCACATCATCTTTGGGTCAAAATAAACCCAGGCAGAAGGCTTATTCGGTACAAGGTTGCTTGTTTCCATTTCAACCAAGCACAACATTGAGATGATTTTTCTTTAGAAGGTGATCCTGAAACTGTTCTAGAAGGTTCGGCAAGTAGTGATTATAGAATCTAACACAGCAACTGAGGGTTTTTTGACCAGGCTTAGTACAGTATATCTGAAGATGGGTAAGAAATGGTGCCATTTTCAAGGAACTCGTGGTTGAGCAGGAGAAGAAACACACAGAGCGGTATTATGGGCAACTGAAAACAGTATGGAGACTAACTCTAATTTTCACTGCAGGGTTGAGGACAGAGTGCCAGGGCAATGTGTATAATGAGATGGTACTGAAAGTGAAGAAAATAAGGACAACTGTACAGGTAGAAAAGTAAAGGAAGAGAAATATCAAAAGAAACATTCTAAATTTTATGTTATAAACCATCAAAGATGAGCTTCCGAGGGAAGGATCCTGGAAGAAGTAGGTGATTGCGAAATTGGGAAGGCATTAGCTGCTAGATGAAGGAATTCTGACATCATTTCAAGAGCCAAAAGCACCAAAGTGTTAGTTACTTTCTTGTCTCTGGCAAAAACCCCTGAGATAAACAACATAAGGGACAAGAGGTTTGTTTTGGCTTATTGTTTTGGAAGTTTTCACCTATCAGGGTGAGACAGGAAAATAAGAGTTCATGATTGAGGCAGAGTATAACCCCGACCCTCACATCTCAGCAGACCAGGAGGCAGAGCCGAGCTCCTTCAGGATCAGAAGTAGCTAACTCCTTCAAAGGTCTGCCCTAGAGATCCAACTCCACCAGCAAGCCCACCTCGTCCAGGTTTCACAAGTTTACCCCAACAGCATCAGCAGCCTGCAAACCAGTACTCAAAACATGAGCCTATGAGGGATCTTCCCAATTCAAACCATGAGGCAGAAGGAGACAGAAAAGAACAGCAAGTTGCCTCTCATTCCTTAGAAAGATTGCCTAAACAAAGGGACGCTGGAGATTAAAAATGGAAGGCACAGGACACTTCGCAGGCAGCCAGTTAAGAATCGACTGTGACCACATGTGTGAAGATGGAGAAGACACTCATAATAAGTTTCTACCTGAAATATAAAACCAAAGGGCCTTAAAACTTGCCAAGGGAGGGGAGGAGGGAAGCAGAGGGAATTTCAAGCCCATCACACTTACTCCTGTGCCCCTAATCCTTGGCGCCATGCCTAGAATTTAGCAAGTATTGCTTTGTTGTTTCTGCCCAAGGGAAGTGGTTTTAGAAGAATTGAGAAGGTTTTTAGATATAACATAAATTCTTTTCTCAAAAGAGCTCTAATCCTGGAAATTTGTTTAATAAGGATTAAGAGTCTTTCATTATAATACATTGTGTTGTCCAGGCAGTAAGGAAATGGGCACTTCCATACATCACCCGTGGGAGAGTAAATGGTTGCAAGACTCTTGGAGGGTGATTTGGCAGTATCTATTAGAATTACGAATGTATCTACTCTTGGACCCAAAGATTCTGCTTCTGGGAAAATTTCTCGAAGATATATTTGCACATGTTCAAAATGGCTCGTGAACGTGTTCTCAGGATTCTTGCTTTAAAGCTGAAGGCTGAAGTAAGTCAAATGTCCATAAACAGAAAAGCCAGTGAATAATTTATGTATGTTCATGAAATGGAATTCTAGGTGGGTGTTAAAATATAAGAGAATATAAGTACATTTCCCATACATTCATAAAGACTTCAAGATGCATGAAGTGAAGGTCATAAAACATGAACAGTATCCTTAGCATGCTAACTTGGGAAGGAAAATGGGGGTCATAATTTATATTTGTTCTTACGTTTTATTGTTATATTTTTCTTTTATGAAAATCATCAAATGATAACAAAAGGTGGGAAAACACTATAGATGCATCAACCTACTCAAAAACAACAAATTAAAAAAATACTATCTCCACAATTGTTGAAAATGTAAAGTTCCAAAGCACTTCCCCACGCCATCCTTGTCCCTGTCCTCTATTGCTAGGTGACATATTTATTTAAATTTGCACCAAGATACCCATAGTATCAGATTCTTCCTCAGAATGCCCATTCAGAGGAGGAAGGTAAGGCACGGGGAGCGGAGGGGAATGAGTCTTGAGAATTCAGAAACCTTAAGGGACTAAGCTAAGGGGGTTTCATGCTTGTGTGTATGTTGGGGGTGGGGAGAAACACCTATGAAGAACCTTACCACCATCATGGTGGGTAGTGTCTCTGGAGCACACGTGTGGTTTATTGGGCTGTGTGTCTCAGAGATGCACTCTTTTGGGGGCTCTGTTACTGATCACACAGCCATTAGTTAATCAGAAATACTGGCAGAGTTTTCTGGAAGAGAAATATTAATAAACTCAAGGTTTGTGGTTCCTTGAATTTTTCTTCTAGGTGTTTCATAAAAATTGGATTATTCTTAAAAAGTAACTTATATTTTGTCTGAATTCTCTGGCAATACACCAGAAAGGGAAGGCTCTATTTGTAGATTTTTTTGATAGACAATGTGTATTTGAACATGATGTCTGACCATGATCTATGGCATCAATATAATTAACTAATTTACACTAAACTGAGACCCATCAAATCACAAGAGTTCATATTACCCTTCTTCTACAGTCTACATCACAAAGGTCCCTCTATGATCCAAGACGACATTGGACAGGAACCCCTCTTCACCTCCTCATAGCTACAGGTAGATTCTATGTCAACAAACTTAAAAGATGCTCATTTTCCTAAAAACTAAATTCCTCACTTTGCTCACTAACAAAACTTAATGAGTAACAGAATGGAATGTATTCAAAAAGAGAAGGAAAGCCAGTAAGAAAATGGAGGGGTTCCTTTTTTTAAAACTATGTTTTAATTATTTCTTTTGATTTTGAGATTATAATATAATTACCTCATTTCTCCCTTCCCTTTCCTCCCTCAAAACCTTCCCATACAACCCACCTTGCTCTCTTTCAAGTTCATGGTCTCTTGTTAATTGTTGTTGCATGGAAAAAATGAATATGTTCCTAAATATAAGCTGCTCAGTCTGCATAATGTTACTTGCGTGTGTGTGTTCAGGACTGACCATTTGGTAGTGGGTAGCCAGTCAGTGTGCCCTTCCCTGGGGAAGTCTGTTTCTCCCAGCATTCCCCAGGTGCCTGTAGTTCTTCGTGTAGAGTTGAGGCTGTACAGGCTTTCCTCCCTTCCCTTTCACAAGTCTATTGCTGTGGTCCTTGTTCAGCTCACATTTAGGCGGTCACGTTGGTGAAACTTTATGGGTATAGCTTCTGACATTCCCAGGAGACACAGTCTCACAGAAAACTCCCTGATACAATTTTTTCGGCCATCTCTTCCACTATGTCCCAGAGCCTTAGGTGTTAGAGTAGCTTTGTAGATGTATTCACTGGTCTCCGTAATTTTGTATTGTGATTGCTTGGGGTTTTCTTCAATGGTCTCTGTCTGTTGTCAAAAAGAAGTTTTCATGATGAGGAGTAAGGACCACAGCTAGCTGTGGGTATAAAGATATGTATTTAGAATGTAGTTAGGTATTTATGCTGGTTAAGTAAAATGATAGTGTTCTCCAAGATTCATGACTTCACTAGCCTTGGGGAACTGGATAGGTTTCCAGTACCAGACATGATTTTTCTCTTATTAAGCATGTTTGAAATTCTGTTAGAGAGCCATTGGTTACCACCAAGGTATGCATGCCACTACTCCACTCTTAGGGTTCTGGTCATTGTTATGGTCCATGGACCTCACAGCTTTGTAGGACTGATGGCTACTTCTCTCCTTTGAAAGCTTGGTACGTTTTGGTGCCAAAAAAGCTGGTCTTCAGGGAGGAGGCATTCAGGTCAGTTCCAGGCAGGACCTCCTTGAACCCCATGTCCAAAGTACATCATGTCTCAGCAATAGGGACTTACCCCCCACTTCTGGGAGACAATGAAGAGCAATGGCCAGTAAAGGTTTAAGAGTCTCTTGGATAACCCTGATAAACAGCTCAAAAGAGGGCTTCTCGTGTCTACTTGTGAGGTTTTTGTTATGTAGTCTGTGGCTCTTGGGGGGATCATTGCTATCCCAGATGAGAATATTTTATTTAAACTGTATGTGTACATGTATATACAGACTTACATGTAACTATGGGAAATTTTTAAGGCAGGTAGTTAATAGTATGAGTCCTTATGACTTTTTTTTAGACATTCTTACTGTTATTTTACCCTCCTCTCTAAAGGAGGAGTTCTTTTTTAAAAACATATTTTTTATTGATTCTTTGGGAATTTCATATCATGCACTCCAATTCTACTCATTTCCCAGTCCCTCCATATCTGCCCTTCACTCTTGCAGTATCCTCCCTCTAGGAAAATAAAAAAAATTAAAATCAAACCAAACAACTTCACTCCTCTGTCTTTCCCACCTCTCCAACACCTCTTCATTCTTTTCAGTGGCATTGAGAGCTGCAGTATGTCAGGCAGTACACATCTTCGTCCCATCATCCTTACTTGCAAATGTTTGTTGCAGTGAGTCATTGGTCTGGTTCAAGGCCTCCGGTTTCTGCTACACCATCATCACTGGATCCTCACCAGAACTCCTCTGGGATATCCTGCAGCCACCCCAAGTCATTGGAGATCCTGCAAGTATCGCTCCACAGGACCAGTATGGAGTGGTTCTTAATTTGTCTCCTCACTCACTCATCTTTACCAATAACAAGGAAGACAAATGATAGTGATCCTTGGATCACACTCAGCACCATAGTTCCCTGGATCCTGGTTTCTGTCACACAGCTCAGCTTTGCTGTCATCACTGGCTTTCCTTCTGGAATTACAAAAGGAACCTTTGCCACTGTCCAGCATGACTTTGGCTCTTCTTGTCAACAGGACCTCTCAAATCTACATCCCTCACAAAGCACTTCCCTGATGTTTGTCTTGAATTTCTGGAGGGATACATTTATCAACTCATAGAACAGTGGAATCTGGTGTTGTCTCCTCAACACACACCCTCAGGGCACAGAGAGGGAGATGATAATTGTCATTTCCACAGATGAGCTAGAAGAATCTCTGGGCCTCACCTATGAAGTTCTAGCAGGTTGTGAAGCCTGAGTTTTCATTGGATGATTTTGTGCAGAAGCCTCCTAGCACCCATCTGCAGCCTTTGCCTCAGTTAGGAAGCTCTGCCACCCTAGGAAAAAGAATACCCTTTCAACATTATTATCTTTCTTTATGAAGAGAATTTGACTCTGACCTTGAGGAAGGGCAGAACTCAGAGGAACAGTCTTTTCAGGCTTATGGCTTCTCTTTCCTGAGCTCCTGGAACTGGTACTTGAGCCAAGATCTACAGGTGGGATTCTCGAGCAAGCGAAGTGGACTTGGCTGCTGGTGCTGACCACTGAGTAGCTCCGAAATCTCTTAGGTCTCTCTAGCAGGATCAGATCTCTCATGCTCCCTGACTGTGGTACTTTTCCACTCTACCTTGTAAGCATTATTATATTCCAATTAGTCTCGTCGACTGGCTGGTACTCCGCCTGGCGGAGGCTTACTCACCACAGCTCCCCACACGGCAATGCAGTAAGCAGTCAAGCAAGGGCTTCTAATAAAATATCCACACGCATTTCCAGGCCCTTGAACCAACATCTCTCCTCTGGTACCAGCGCTGAAAGCTGAGAATGAGCCCAGGGAGTCCCATGCCTCTTAAAATCTGTCTAGCTTTGATTCAGATATTTCTGCTCTAAGGATCTACTCCACTTGCCAGCATTTTTGTGGCTTTAAACCATGATTACATTTGCTTGTCATATTTACTTATGACGTAGTCGTTAGTACGGGGGAGACGCTTGACACTGTTTCAAAAGTGAAAACCTCAGAGTTGGCACACTACCCTTCACTGTTAGCCTTCTTGGTAGAACAGGGAATGTGAACGTTCCCCCCACCACCACTTGAGGCTGCTCTGACTGTTCCAAAGGCTCTTGCTTTTATCCTGGGATCACTAGACTATCGCTAATGGCTCAGAAAATGACACCCCACATTATGGAACTCTGGCAAGCTGACGACTTTAAAACAGAGGATACTGGGAAAACTTAGCCAGCTGTCTACTGACCTTCCCCTGTCACTCTGCCTCCTGGTTGTCTTTCTCAGAAACCAGACTTCTTCCTTGATGTGAGTCATAGGAACTGAAACACTATTCTAACCTTCTCCCTCCTTTCTGTATAAGAGAAGGCCATAAAGAAATTTCCAACTCCACCTTGCCTGGAAATTGCTGTAAAACCCCAATTCTAAAAAGTCTCCTACATCATGGGGGAAGGCATACTATCTAGAAAATCTGAGGATTGAAGCAGGCAGGACTGGCTGGATTTTCCATCTCAGTTTCTGACCCTTGAGGTCAGGAAGGAACTCTTGACAGGTAGAGAAATTTTGCCTGGATGCTCTGGCAATCTGAGGCCATCATTTGAAGAATTTTAATAGAAATTTATTTTTACTTAAAAATAAATTTATTTTTAATATTGATTTTTGCTTAAAATAGAGAACAATAAATTATTTTATTTTATTCTCCACCAAATCTAATACTAAATAGTTTCTGTGTCTTTAGCCATTTCTAAAGTCTCCTGAGTCACATAAAACTGTGATTAAGCGAATTTTCCTTATTAACCTATTTCTTGTTGTAGGGATGCATTGGGAACAGAAGGCCATTAGGGAAGTATGTGTTTAGACAATATGGGGCTGATAGATACCTGGTACGAGCCAGCTAAAACATGGTTGAGATCAGATATCTAGGAGTCTAGGAGTCAGCACAAAATGGCTGACACCAGATGTCTAGGGAACCCCCAAATAAACAGTGCTGTAATCTGTTCTGTGACTGTTTTTGGCAAATTGCTTCCTTCTTGTGTGTTCTCTGCAAATATGGCCTTGAGGTCAGAGACCTTAGCTTTCACCTCTGCCAGCTTGCCTATGTGTGTCTATCTTCATGCCTTTGTGCATACCTCCAAGCAGCCTGTGTGCCAGTCTGCATGTGTGTCTCTGGCCACCTGTGTATGTGTGTGTGTGTGTATGTGTGTGTGTGTGTGTGTGTGTGTGTGTGTGTGTGTGTGTGTGTGTGTGTGAACGTGCCTGGGTGCCCACCTACTATCCAGTGTTCCTTTGAATAAAGTCTGTCTTACCCCCTTGCGACTCCTCTCATTCTCTTCCATCTCCCAGCCTCCCATGACCCTCTGAGTCCTTTCCTGGCCTCAGACCTTGGACCTCACAGGATGTCGGCCATGAATTTTACATAGACAGAAGATACAAAGGAAATGACCAGCAGAAGCATAGACCAGAGAGAAAACTCTGCCTGGAGGAAGCTAGCCATTATTCCAACATGTTTTTAGTGAGACCTATTATTTGCAAGAACTGTTCTCACCTCCATGAAACTTACTGACAAAAGAGACTGACATTAATAAAATATTAAACACATCTAAACAGAGAAGGCATACTCTCAAGTACCTAATAGTTAGAGGGTTAAACATGATCTACAGGCTTGATACACTTCTGACTGATGCTCACAGCCTGCTGATCACTCTTTTCTAGGATCCTGGACTTGTTTGTTCTCGTAAAATACTTTGCAACACCCATGCTTGTTCTCAAACCCACAGGTGCCAGCTGTATGATTTATTGAAATTTAATAACTTAGATACATATTATACAACTCCATGAACTATGACTATAGAAGGGGCTGTTTCTGTGAAAATGATGTGAATGCTACTTAATGACATAATCAAGACAAGCTACTAAACAGTGTGGGCAAGGAAAGTTAAAAAAAACTAGAGAGAAAAACATCAAATATAAAGGATTCTGCTCTCAGGTTGGGCCCATGATGTGTTTTAATATTCTTTACTTAAAAAAAAAATACAACCTTTTGTATGACAGTCTCAAGAAAGATGATGGAAGATTCCGTCATCAGACCTCAAACTCAAGCAAAGGGCTTGGGTCTACATCACGAATTTGGAAAACTGATACGTATTTATGTTTTAACTAAAAATAGAGTGTATGCTTTATTTCCTCCTCTAATATCCTGCTTAAAAAAACTCATTAGCTAAGTTCTAGTCTGAGCTCTTCAGATGAAAGTATGTCCCTCTGAGAGTGGTTGTCCATAGTACATGTCTCTAAGCTTCTCCTGGTCAAGACTGTCTTCACTCTACCTTATTCAAAGAGCCCAACAAGCACTCAGCCCTGGAGGGAGCTGGCCTGCAGATCTATATATAGCAAGCGGCAAGATAGAATTATAGCATAGGGACTAGAGAAATGGCTGAACAGACAAGAACACTTGTTGCTCTTGAAGAGGACCCAAGTTCAGTTCCCAGCATCTACATGATGGTTCACAACCATCCAAACTCTAGTTAGAGAGGATCCAATCCCTCCTTCTGATGTCTGTGGACACCAGGCACCCAGGACTTCTGTAAATTGTCATCCTTGCAAAGGTGGCTTTTCTGTGACATAGTTGCCTTTGTTTTATTCATGTTCCCGTATAAACTCACAGGACTAGCAAGTTGGAGCTTGGTGGTATGGTTACTTTGGTCTTTCATAGGTTTCCTGTCTGTGGGGTTGGGGGATAGACATTTGTTCACATATTCCCAGGAATAATGTCATAAATGTCCTCAGGAGAACTGCCTGAGATGGCAGGATTAAGCTGTGGCTTCAAGGATGGATAGGAACCACTGGGCCCATGTAGAAAGGAGCCAGGGGCAGAGACAGCAGCATGTGCTAACAGACTAAGACAGGAAGAAACTGGTTTAAACCAGAGCTTCTTGAACTTTTGCTATTTGGACCCCTTTTCCTTTTTTTTTTTTAACTTAATTTTGTAGGCAATATATTTTGGTCATATTTTTCCCCTAAACAACTCCTCTCAGGTTCTTACCACCTATGAACCACCCAACTTCATGTCCTCGCCCTTCTTCTCTCTCTCAGCACACACCACACTTATGCCTTCCCCAAACAAAAATCAAAACAAACTAAAAAAAAAAAATCAACATGACAAAAAATCAAAACAAAGCAAAAAACCATGGCATCCATTTTGCGTTGGTCAACTTCTGGGCATGGAGCTGCCCTGGAGTGTGGTTGATGTATAGAGTGACACTTCATTTGAGAAAAGTGATTTTCTCTTACCCAACAGGTATCCATTGTAAAATAGTATCTCGGTTAGAAATGAGACTTTGTGTCCACTTCCGCTTCTCAGTGCTGGGATCTTGCCGAGTTTGAGCCTGAGCAGGTCATGTGTGTGCTGCCACAGTCTCTGTGAGTTCCCATGTGTGTCCACCCTGCTGTGTGTGGAAAACACCGTTTCCTTGGAATCATCCACCACCTCTGGCTCTTACAATCTTTCTTCTTCATCTTCCACATAGATCCCTGAGCCTTGAGGGAGGGGTATGATAAAGACACCCCAATTAGGGCTGGGTGTCCCAAGTCTTTCCCTCTCTGCATTTAGGATCCTTTTCCACCCATGTCATTTTTATGCAACTCTATACATACAAGTATATAACACAGATCAAACATTAATAAATAAATCATTAAAAACCTTTATTTTAAGGCAGGTGCTCGGTAAGCATATAATTTTACCACTTACTAAACATGAAATCAAATTTGCATACACAGGTGAGCACTTACCAAAACACCTTGGATTCATCGCACATTTGATTTCCAATTAGTTTTTGATTGCTGTAAGATCTAAAACCTCTACTCTTGTCAATTTTTTAGCTGTTTCCACATTCAGTTACACAACCCCACCATGGGGGTCACGACCTGGCACTGAAGAAACTCTCGTTTGAGTGACCTGAACAGGCTATGTGAATGCAAATAGGAGCAGAGGGGAGACGAATCTTAATACTGGAGGTAAAGACGAAAGATCGAAGATAGAAAAAGAGTGTTTGTGCAGGGAGCCGTGGGAAGAAAGGAACCACCAGGCAGGAGCTGCTCTTTGCCCTTTTAGAAGATGTGATCATGTGATCAGCTCCACCGAGCACAGTGAAACAGCCAAAGGAAGCCTAGGTCAACGAGCTTGCTATAAGTGAGCTGACTCTGCTTAATCCTAGTTCCTGAACTACCAAAAGTATGGCGCCACGGCCAGTCCCATGTCTGTACAAGATTCTCCTGCCTGGAATCAACCAACCGAGAATTAAAAATCATTTTTTTAAAAAATTCCCGAACCAAAATACATAATAAACAAATAAAGATCCCATGAAAAGCGAGGCAGCAGAAACACAATCACCACTGTGTTAGGGATTACGGGTGATCTCGCAATGACTCAAAAGACACCGGAGGAGATGGAATGTGTAGGTAGGTTATAAGCTAACACAGTGCTCTTTTGTATGCGGGCCTCTGCAGATTGGGGCATCCACAGGGGTCACGGAGCGGATCCCCCACGGAGGCGGAAGTAGAGCCTCTCTGCAGAGCAGCTCTTCCTGCGGCTTCCGGATTTCGCCGCCCCTCTCCCACCTCCCACCCACACCAACAGTGCCGTTCCATCAGCTACATCAGCGGCGGCGTCAGCACCACACAGCTCCTGCCTTCAAAGCAATCCTGTTTCGACGCCCTCCACTTAGCTCTCGACCCCCACCAAGTCCTGGTTTCTCAGCTCCTGATGCCTACCATCACACACACACACACACACACACACACACACACACACACACACACACGTGAACACACACACACACACACTCATGCACAAATTAATTTTTAAAAACATTGAAAAAAAAAAAGAGAGAATCAAAGAATCGGGCTGTCAGCCAGGAAAAGTTGTTAAGCCCTGTCCACCGTAACTTCACAGCACATTTGCTTTTAACACCGAAAGAGGATTCATCTTGGCCAATGAGAAACAAATGAATATGCAGTGATTCGCCACTTGCTCTAAAGCCTTGCCAACAATTCCCACGGCTGTGTTCTCTTCTGTTTTTATAATCAATTAAAAAGGCTCCATTCGTTAGGGGCTCTTTTCCCCTCCTGAAAGTGGAGAGGGGAGGCAAGTGGCTCTCAGCAAAGGCACAGGCTCTTCTGAGAACTGTCTAGCAGGCGGCCTTCTTACAGTAACACTCCATTTTAATGGTTCTGTAATGTGAAATTGACAATGGCTCCCCCACCAAGCCCTCTCAGCAGCCTCGCTCGCCCTGTATAAAAATGCTGCTGCCGCTGCTGCTGCCAGAGACAGGTCACAACAGAGATATGAGCCTCCGCGGCTCTGCCAGGGCCAGGAGCAGTGAGCCAGGATCCCTCCACCGGTTTCAGGAAGAAATCCGCTCCTCATCCCTGCCTCCGCCTATCCAGCTCTCCATTTCCTTGTTTAGGTGAGCCTTGCTCACGTATGGAGGGAATTACTCCTCCGTGGAGAGACACAGTAGGTGTGGGCTTTCTAAGAGCTGGATTGTGCTTCCCAGAAGCCAAAGGAAGCCTCGTTGGTTTGAATGCTCCCTTGTGGGTGAGCCAGGGACACGGGGGAGGCAGCTCCAACCCACCAGCATGACACCATTCACATAAGTACCCAGCATCCACTCTTCACCAGCAGCAGATTGAAGGTAATGTTTTAAGAGGTTTTTCAAGCTGCTGGGAAATTGTGGGCTTGAGAAATGTTCTTTAAACCTTTTGAAATTCAAATTCCGTTTCAGCAAAGATGTTGAAATGGGAACCAGAGGAAGGGACCGAAGATTGACACTTCACCCATTCACCAGAGTCGCCCCTTGCTACCCCTGCCACCCACCAAGCCCTTCAGAAGGGCAGTTGGGTTGCTTTGCTACACTGCTCCCAGGGCCGGGTGTGGGAAGAAGTCACAGGGGCAGAGAGAATTGATGTCGGGAACAGCCTGACGAAGGGTCTGCTGATGGGGTGCATGGCCTGGTAGGTCATGGGGGAGGAATGACAGGCTGGTTGATAGCTGAAGCCAGAAACACATACGGGTTTAAGGCATGGACATATAAAGAGGAGTAACTGTACAGTGTTGTAGAGAATAGTCTAGACAGACTCTGTGGGCTTCGTTATACCCCACCCGTTCTACAGGTATAGTTGACATCCATATGGTGGCGACACTGGAAAAAAAAAAAAAAACAATGAGTATGACTAGGTTAGATCTTGAGAAAGTCACAAAGCCTTAAAAATGTCTATTAGCCCAAATAAGTAGAAGATGGCTAAATGCAGAAATTCTGAAGGACAAAAGAGCACAAAGGAGTTACCCTATGGGGAAGTAGCTGTGTGCCCCTCAACCAGACAAAGCAAGGTTCACAACCGTTCCTCATCAGTGACTTACTTCCCTATGAACTGGAACCAATGGCAGTAGCAGGTAGCTCATGAAGCTGCCTATTATATTAGATAAGACAATCTTTGAAAAATGCAAACCCAGTGCCTACCAAAAATACTTAAAAACATGCCAGAAATGATTGCTCTCCGTATGAAAGGCAATGTATAACCCTTCCCGCCAGGTGTATCAGTCCTCACTATCCCTTGCCGTCCCCCTTACTTCCCCAGGGAGGAGTAGTGACGCAAGGGTTTCCCCAGAGCGCTGCTGCACATGTCTGGGAATTTATGAATAGACCCATTAGCATTCCTATGTACCTGCAAGGATTACATAGATTCCTTACTCTCTATCATTGATTTTTTTTTCCATTTAATTTATCACCTTCCAAATCCTTCTCAGGCTAGATGTCATTTGATATCAGCTGCTGATTGGAGAGAAAGTGATTGCTCCAGATAAGCTGGCATTAACTTTGGATAAGCAAGAAGGTTGTCTGAAACGACTGATGGATGGTCTGGGTTTGAGTCTAGCCAAATATGCAGTTCCACGATGAGGTGGAAATACACCAGATCTAGGCTTAAACCTGTCTCTGACTAAGAAGCCCAGGAATGGAGTTCAGGGATTGAGAAATACAGTGTCTCTTGTTAGAAGAGGAAAGACAAATAAGGAGACCACCTTCAACACACCAACACATAGACTTTGAGTTGTGTTTCAGAAAGGGCGTTCACATGAACTCTACACCAGGAAGCAATGCACAGGAAAGCTTGCTTTCCTTTAGTAACAATATTGCTAAAGTAAAAGTCATATTGTCTAATACCAACCTGGGAGGAATGCCAGTTTCAACAGGGATGTATGTCATAATTATGTAATTACTTAACACTTTTCTTTGACTAACTCAAGTTGTTTATAAACAGACAAAAAACACCAAGGGAAATCGTTTACTCAAATAAAGCCAAGTGTTGAACTGCTACCTCTTGACCCACCTCACTGATTTAGTATAGCAGTGCCTGGAATAAATCAATACTACATGTCATCATGGGCTCTATAGAATCCTTTATCAAAGTCCCAACCCATTTGCTACGTTTGAATTTCCCACTCCATAAATAGAGTACTCACATCCCTTTTCATTAGCCATCTCAGTAGCCGTCGCCAAACATTCTTTTGTCCACCGCTGCATTTTCCAAAGAACAACTTAGAAAGAAATTCAAAGAGGGAAGAAAGAACGCCAAATGCCAACTCTTGAGGCAGAGCTCAAAGACACTGAGGTGCATGGGATAGTGTTTGTACACCTTGAGCTGCTCCGTTGTCCTCTATGAAGAAGTGAGTGGAGAGGGGAGAAGCTGGCTCAGTTGGTGAAGCTCTTGCTGTTTAATCATGAGACTGGAGTTTCATCATTAGCACCAGGAACACCAGGCGGTAGCCATGATGTCATGAATCTGCAGCCTTAGTAATGGGGGGAAGACACAGGTGGTTCCCTGGGCTTACTGTCCAGCCAGCATAAACAAACTGATGAGGTCCCCGTTCAGTGAAAGACCCTGCCTCAAAAAACCCCATGGAGAGCAACTGAGGAAGATACTTGACATTGACCTCTAGTTTCCACATGCACATGCTTTCTACATGCTCATGTTCCACGATCACATATATAAGTCATATGAAAACCACACACACACACACACACACACACACACACACACACACACACACACACGTGCACTTGGAATGGGCAAAACAGGATGTAAGAACCTGGATGGCAGCTGAAGGGAAGGCTTGCCATATGAATGGATGAGATGTAGAGGATCCACACACATCATTCCTGTAAAACAAGGGATGGTGACCTCAAACAATTTACCTCTTGATATATCCCGCGCACCCCCTTCCATGCTCAAAGCATTGTACCTCAGCAGACAAGACATCTGCAGTTACTCCCCCATCCTCTACTTTCCTCTGTAGGGCACAAATGTGTTCTCTGCTTAGAGTAGTGGTTCTCAACCTTCCTAATGCTGCGACCCTTTAATACAGTTTCTCATGCTGTGGTGACCCCCAACCATAAAACCATTTTCATTGCTACTTTATAACTGTACTTTTGTTACTGTTATGAACTGTAATGTAAATATCTGTGTTTTCCGATGGTCTTGCGTGACCCCTGTGAAAGGGTCATTCAACCCCAAAGGGGTCACGACCCACAGCTTGAGAACAGCTGGCTTAGAACAGTTTTCTGTCCTCTCCTTACTTGCGTTACTACTCCTAGTGATTCTCCCGATCTCAGTTTCTTCCACAGTCTTCTTTGGCCCACTTATTCAGTGACACTGTGTCTTTCTTACATGAGTCTATGCAGAGCTGCTATCCCCATCTTGGTATCTATCATAAATCTGTTGTTGGCCAGCTAGTGAAACCAGCTTGAGGGGATGTGAGTGAGATAGAGACAGGGTGTTGTTTTACATAATCCAAGGATAAAACTTAAATCGGGACTCCGGAAAGGACTGGAGCTAATAACTGGATGTTCATATTTTTGCTCGCTCTTGCATATCTGCTTCATTCTCATCTGTCACTGTAAAGCACACATCTCTGTCTCATGGCCATATGGGAAAATGAGACAATCCACAGCTTCAGCCATTTGCATAAAACTAAATGTCCCTGGATGACATCCCCAAATTTCTACCATGATCTTATTGACTCCATTTAAGTTAGGCATCTGATAGAGGGATAAATTTAGAGATGAGAGCAAGGACCATGAGATGGGATTTTATTCCCAAAGATGAGCAGGACAATAGGGTTTGTAATTTCTCATTCATGTGTCTATAGCCTCCACTATAAGTAGACATTCTAAAAGTAGGTCAGTCTGCCATGCCTATTGTATTACCATTGTAGCCTCACAAAATTGTGCCAGACTTGTAAAAATGCTCAATTTGTGATATAAAAAAAGGCTTGTATAATCCCCTCCACATCAAGGACATCTTTCTAACTACCAATCCCTTTCTCTGTCTCTATCATTTTACCTCTTTCTTTCCTTTCCTCCTTCCACCCCCACCCTACCTCCCATGTGCTAAACCCTCTCAGTGCCAAGCACATTGGCTTAATATTTTGTACATCTTAACCTCTGTAAAAATCTTCTCTTATCCTCCATAAACACTCCCAGAGACTTTGCACTTTGTAAGTCTTTCCATGTGAACTAAAAATAAGAAACATCAATTATTTATATCTTGCACTGTTGTAGGCATGGTGATAGGCATGTTACATATTTTATCTCTAATCTTCATGGCACTCAATATTTTCTCCTAGAGTTCAGGCATATCTGAATAACTTGTTTGGGGTCACAACTAATAAATATCCCTCAACCATCTGAAAGCAAACTCTGATCTCTTTCTGCTTCCAACCTCTCCACTTATGCAGCCCATTAGTCTACAAGCCTCTTAAACCCAATGTTATAGTTATATTTATGTCTAGCACCTCAGAATCTAGCACACTGCGTATTTCATACGAGCATACTAAGTATACTCAATAAAAATTTGTGGAAGAAAGAATAAATTGAACAAATAAATAGATGAATTCTACTTACAGAAAGCAGGAGCACTCAATACAAGTGAGGTTTTCCTCTACTCCAACAACTTGGTAGTCTTAAATCTATGTCAAAAAATAATTCATGGGAAGAAAAAAGTCAACTCCATGTAGACTGTAGATCATAAATGTGTAATATTAGATAGTAAAGACTTCTAGAAGGATCCAGCATTGTGGCATATACCTGTAATCTAAGCAACGGAAAGATCAAGGGAGGATAATCATGAGTTCTGGGCTAGTCTTGACCATGTAGTGAGTTCTAGGTCAGCCTGAGCTGTGTAACATGATGTTGTCTCAAAGCAAAAAAAACAAGCAAACAAATTTAAAAACCTCTAGAAAAAAATATTGACAACTATATACTTTTGGAAAAGCAAAACAGTCGAAAAGACTCTAAAAAAGGGAAGAAAAGATTGGTCAAGTTTGCTGTGCAAAAGAGCCCCCAAAGGCAACCCCAAAACAAAGGTTACCGTCATTACTCTTGGTTGTCTAATATAACTGGTTGTTAAGATCTTATTGCTAAAGCCAGCACACTACTTTTTAAAAATGTTTTTTAGATTTATTTACATGAATGAATGTTTTGCCTACATGCATGTATGTACAGCATTTGCATGTCTGGTGCTCATGAAGTCCAGAAGGTGATGTTGAATGTCCTAGAACTGGAATTAGGGATGGTTATAAGCTACACCTAGTTAGAACCAAACCCTGGCTCTGGGCAAGAGGAACGAGTATTCTGAACCACTGGGCTATCACTCCAGCTCCCAAACACACTTTGATTGCAGAACACAGAGAAATCGATTTTGAACTCACCAGGAGGCTTTCTCTCTGCTAGCTAACTTTCATGGCACTAGAAGGTACTATGTAGGTTGCTGAGGGAGATGAGACATCAATGGTCCTATCTAGCTCTGGACCCTGCATTGCTACAATACCAAATTATGAGGCAAAATCTGCCCACTGGTGCAGTAATGGCATGACTGTTAATGTGAGCCATCAACTGCTCCCTTAATTGAACTTGAGGCCTGCTCCACAGGGGAGATTTTATCTGATACTATAAACATGGTCAAAACTCATGGCTAGAGATGTCAGAGGTCCAAAGGGAGAATTGAGAGATATTATGTGGCTAAGTGGTTATGGTGCCAAGCTTCCTTCTGAATATTTATGTTCACAGGTTTGTGAAGTTCTCAACTTTAATCTGAGAAGATTCTTATTTCAGTGGGTAGAGGTCAATGAAGGGACTCTTTGCTGTTTGAAGTGTTGAAAACTACAGAACTGTGAGTGCTCAGCCATAGATGGACTTCACTCAAAGCTCAAGGATTACCATGGAAGTGGGGGCCAAAGATGAATAGCAGAATGGCAGACAGAGCCAGAGGGTAGGGAAGAAGACTGTATAAGTCTCTCCTCTGGACATGACATGACTGTTATGTGCATTAAATAGTGGAAGCTCTGATTACCTGTATAAGACTTGTACAAGATCAAGCCAGTCAAAAGTTCCAGTGCACAATGGGAAGAAGCTCCCAAGACTCCTCACCTAGTTGAGGGGGGCTACTAATAATTGTTATCAGCTGAGTAAGGATGATCCCTTTTGTTTAGTGGGATGGTTACCACTAGGTTGCACATGCTTCATTGGTTGACCCTACACCCATGTGCACATGGGCAAAACTAGTTGGACTCAATGGGTAATTCTTTTAAATGACATGACATTGAGAAGGAATGTGTTGGGGAGAGGGTTGTCCCATGGGGAGTTAGTGGCAAAGAGTAGAGCAACTGACATGATTAAGAGACATTGTATACACTTGTGGAAAATTTCAAAGAATAAACAAATATGTTTTGTAAATTAAGGACTTCTGTATATCAAAGTTCTTATTAAGAATGGCCAAGTTGCTGGGCGGTGGTGGTGCACGCCTTTAATCCCAGCACTTGGGAGGCAGAGCCAGGAGGATCTCTGTGAGTTCGAGGCCAGCCTGGGCTACCAAGTGAGTTCCAGGAAAGGCGCAAAGCTACACAGAGAAACCCTGTCTCGAAAAACCAAAAAAAAAAAAAAAAAAAAAAAGAATGGCCAAGCACATGGCAGAGAATAGCAGTCAGGACTCATATCCAGAAAAACACGTATTTAAACACGTGCCACAACAGAGAAACTCACAGACTATGGGAGGGTACATGGGATGGTTGAAGCTTTTGTGTCATATTGGTGGTAATGTCAGCTGGTACAACTGCTCAGTTAGAGTGATTTTCATGCAAAAATGCAGCAAAATATGTGCAAAAGTGTGAAAATGTCTCAACAGTGCAACAGATGAGAATGTTGTGGTACAACTGAATAGCATGCCTTAGTTTATGTCCACTAAGGAAAATGATCAAAGGAGTTAAGAGCCCAAGATATTTATTGAGAGCAGTATCTATGAAATGAATGGATCAGAACAAGGCTTCAAACCACACTGCAGATCTGATATTTGTGAAAGGGAGAGGGGGAAGGGAGAGGGGCCCCACACTATGTATGGTGTCATGAGGATGTCTGACTTAGGTCAGTAGGGGCATCCAATACATTGTACATGGAGGATTCCCAAATGTAACAGAGGAGTTAAACCTGAATTATTCCTCCCAAACATCTCAACTGTGGACTAGTTGCTACTCATACAGAGCTGGTCCTGCACTTGAATGCTCCAGCAAACCCCAGAGCACTCATAGCTAGAGTCTCCCATACAGTAGAACACTGTAAAACCAATACAGGAAAATAAATCACTACAGAATATGGCAACATGGAAAGACCTCACAAGCAAAACACTGAAAAAAAGAACCCAGACTCAAAAGATTACAGAATTCCATGCATATAGAACTCAAAAAGCATCCACAAATAATTATGCATTAACAGGAATACATACCACATAAATCCAGAGAACAAAAGCCTGAGAGAATAATGGCTTTGTAGGCATTTCCAGAGAGTTGTGAAGAGAATAAAATACATTTGGCACAGAAGTCACAAATAAATGTATCAAAATATTTCTATTATTAGTAAACTTCTATTGTTCATAGGAAGCAGGTAACACAGTGCTGTTTTGTTTATTTGTATAAACAACTTTGTGATGAATTAATAGCTATCATATTTTTATTCTAGAAAGTTCTGGGCAGACTAATAATAGCTTAACACAGCACTTCTCAACTTCTAGGTGACACAAGGAAAAACAAGAGAAATGCCAATTATAATGTTCCTTTTAATTGGGCTTGCATTCTGCTTTGCATAATAATCCATGTCTGTGTTTTTAAATATAATTTCCCTGTAGCTCATCCCCATACAAAGCATGTCATTCTCCCTTTTCCTTGGGCTGAGCCCAGTCTGCAAATATCCTCAAAGTGATATCAGAGTGCAGAGAGAACTGGGGAATGTTTAGACCAAGGGATTGCAGTAAGGCAATGTGTTGGGGAACAGAAGGGAGTTGTCGAGGCTAGGAGAACCTAGGTGCTACTTACACAATCAGCAAACAAAGGCTAGAAGAACACTCACACTGCTCATGGCTGCCTTCCTTCCTGAACAATGACATACAGTGAAACACAAACTAACACACACAGCCGGGAGCAGAGTGTGAGGATGGAGTGGGATGTAAGTGGACTGTGTTTGGTCTGAGTATCACTACTCCTCCAGTCTTTGAAGAGTTTAAACATCCCAGGCTTAGATTTCAAAGTTAGAAGCTGAAGAAGTGTGGCCACTTGGTCCCTGGGCTCCCTCTGACAATTTCGCATTTTGATTATGAATCTTATGTACATGTCCTGTGATTTTTTTTTAAAGCAAATTAGCTTTTTTAAAAAAAAATGTAATGAGATAGTCACGGCAGACACTTTATCAGGACATCTTCCCTTTCTCACCTTTTCCTTCTCTAACAGAAATCCAATTTTAGTCCCCATCACCTGCTTCTTGAAAGAGCCAAGAAAAGGCCTCTCTATCCTAGCTCTGGCTCTGCTGCCTATTAAATGACAGCTCATAAAAGAGGTCCCTCATTTGCATTTGCTTTTAAACATGGACCCCTGGCAGATGCTGGGTGAGAGGAATGCATGGAGAAGGCACATAACAGATGGGGTTTTTTTTCCATGTTTTAGGTTTTGTTCTCTTTAACTATGACTACTGGGGCCGTGGAAGCTAATCTGAGTCCCTCAGGGAAGCTAATCTAAACTAATGTGAGGATAGTGCTGGTACCTGTGGATGACAGGTGCTTTGCTGTGGGATATCTTTCTGTAAGCTGTGAGTATGTGTTGCTCTGATTGGTTAATAATAAAGCTGCACTGTCCTATGTCAGGGCAGGATGGAGCCAGGCTGGAAAATCCAAGAGAGCTAGTGAGAGAAGAAAGGAGAGTAAGGGGAAACACCAGCCCACCACCGAAGGAGCAGCAAGATGCCAGCAGACCGGTAACACCATGGCCACGTGCAACTGATAGATTAATAGAAATGGGTTAAGATATAAAAGCTAGCTAGCAAGAAGCTTGAGCCGTAGGCCATCCAGTTTGTAATTAATCTAAGTCTCTGATCATTTTATTAGTGGCTGCAGGACTGCAGGATGTGGCGGACCGGAGAAACTTCTGGCTACATTTGGCACTCATCATTGGGCACTGAACCACTTAGACCTAAGAAAGCTTAAACATTCTGAACACACAGAAACAGAGCCACACTGGGCTTCCTAGTCTCATCGTCTCATGCCAGCAGGAACGCAGAGACTCCTCTCCCAACAGCTGCCTGGGAGATGGAGCTGGCTGCCAGCCACTGTGAGCTAAGCAGCATGGTGGATTCTCACCGTGGTACACAGAGGTGTATCTCCAAGCTGTGCAGCACACTGCATGGTGGACTTAGCTTTTGCTAGTACAGACAAAAAAAAAGTTTCTGGGCTACACGCTGGTGGATGGAGGCATAGACCCACTACTTCCTAGAGTTGGGGGTGAGCATGGCTCCCAGAGCTGGCAGTAAACATACCTCTGCCCTATTGGGAAGCTGAGGTGGGCGGAGCCAACATCCAGGGCTGCCACTTCAGTCCTAGCCATGCTGTGATTTAAATCAAAGGTCAAAAAAGGATTATGGATACATCATAAGACAGATTCAGATGGAATAAAATTTTAACGGTTTACACTGTGTGTAAAAAGGTACATAGGCTTAAGAGAGAGAAGAGAAAGGATATAGATAGTCATAAAAATAGAATAAAGTTTTAAAAATTAAAATAATATATAAAGAATATAATAAGCTACAGAAAGATGAGAATTACACAGAGAGTCTGGATTATGTTGTCTTTGGGATATTTAACTGGAGAGAGACATTTGATTGTATTGGCTTCTGAGTTAAATCAATATATGTATTTTAAAGGTAAATTGACTTCAAAAATTGGATCTAAGGATATATTCCTTTGGAAAGGAGTCTTTGCTTTTGTTTCTACAAGAAGCAAGAGAATATGAACCTGTTCCAGGTTAAGATGGATCAGATTTGATCAGGCAAAACCTCTTGAACCCTGACAGATGGTATTTATCAACAAAGGTTATAGGTGGTCTTCCCAGGACTTGACCATTATCTTGAATTTTTTCAGAGTCTCCATAAGATCACCAGCACCCCCAATTAGCAGGAAGCTACACCAAAATTCCCAAAATATTATTTATTAATGTTTGTTTTTATTTAAAAGGGGTTGATTATAAATGTAATCTCTTTCTAAAAGAAGAAAGGGGGATATGATGTAGAAATATGGGATATAGATATGATAGGATAAAAGGGTAGATTATTGAATCTACTTTTAAAAAGCAACAACTTGTTTGAAATATTTTTAAACTATAGATTTTATTGATACAAATTTAAAGTTAATTTTGTTATATTGAATGTATATTTCTACTCTTGTTTAAGGTACTATGATTATGCAATTTATTTAATGTAAAATATAACTAAGAAACACGTGTTAATAGTCACCTATGAAATCAAACATAGTCATGTTAGTTAAGTTTTTTAGGTATATAAAGGAATATTTCAATTAGGTAGGTAATCTTCAAACACTTCAAAGACTTACAGAACTTGACATTTAAAATGTTTTGAAAACTTAGACTTTCTGGACAATGAGATGCGTCTGCTCCTGGCAGCACCAGTTTACTTCAAAGAGGAAGATGGGCATTGAAGACATTCCATATGGAGTTTATCTTCTTGGAATAAGATGGCCTGCTGGGCAAGGAACTGCTCTTGCCTAGACTGCTTGACAGTATGTTATATAGACTGGACATGCAGGACCCATGGAAAAATGACCGCTAAATTTTGTCAAAACAAAGCGAGATGGTCCTTCAGGTTCTGCTTCACAGAGGAAACTGCCAGATATTCTACAGGACACAGGGAGAAGTGACTAAAAAACTCTAGACACATAGGCTGAAGGTAGATGCCCCAATGTTGCAGAGGAACTTTGGGTGACTGTCCAGGCAGCCAGCTGTCTCTGTCATTCTAGATTTTTGGAAGTTGCTTACAATGTGATTACAATTTACTTAGGTAGTATTATATCCTTCTGGGGTTTTTGGTGTAGCTGAAGACTCAATAGTTATAATTTTCCTTGGTTATGATAAAAAAATAAATTAAATATAAAATCTTAGACTCACAAACATAGAATAGATAGAATATTTTCTTTAGTTTTGGCAAATGCAAATAGACTAGATATTGTAACTGTAATTCTTGCTTGATAACTATTCTATTATATGTAATTTTACTATGTTAAAGTTAAAACCTTCCTTTTTGATTAGATTAAAAAAAAGGTCGGGGGGGGGTAGTGCTGTGGGATGTCTTTCTGTATGCTGTGAATATGTGTTGCTCTGATTGGTTGATAAATAAAGCTGCATTGGCCTATGGCAGGGCAGGATGGAGCCAGGCTGGAAAATCCAAGAGAGATAGTGAGAGGAGAAAGGAGAGTTAAGGGGAGAAGCCAGCTGCTGCCCAAAAAACAGCAAGATGCCAGCAGACTGGTAATGCCATGGTCACATGGCAACTTATAGATTAATAGAAATGGATTAAGTTATAAGAACTAGCTAGCAAGAAGCTTGAGCCATAGGTCATCCAGTTCATAATTAATATAAACCTCTGAGTGATTATTTTATAAGCAGCTGGCAGGACCAGAGAAACTTGCAGCTACAGTGCTTAGTACCAAGTACCCCAGGGGTACTTCATGGCATTCTAAACCACAGATAGTACTGTTCCCTGAGCCTGTCTTATAAACTTCATATTATTTGAGATATTTGTTCATTGTTGAGTCCAGCTTGATCCATTATTTTCTTACTTTCTGCCAAAGACATCCTGATCCAAGGGGCATAATAATATAATAATATTTACCTTGCAGAAAGACTGTGACTATGACTGGTGACAGAACTTTGGGTAACTTAATATATCTACAGTAGAATACATAAATATATTAATTATATTACTTGATATATATATATACATATATATATATATATATATATATATATATATATATATATATATTAGTCTTTAAAACCACAGAATTTTATTATATAGTTTAGAATTAGAAAGAGCTGGACCCAGTGATTAAGTGTGCTTACTGCCAAGTTCAGTTCCTAGAGCCCATGTTTGGCAACATGTAATCACCTGTAACTCCAGTTCCAGGGCATCCAATACCATATTTGAGCCTCCATGGGCACCTGCATACATGTGGTACACACACACACACACACACACACACACACACACACACACACACACACACACAGTTACACATGTACATACACTGTAGGAAACCAGCTCTGACCTGTGGAAAAGTTCTTGGGGTTAGGAGAGAGGAATGAGGAAGTATTAGAAATATAGCTGGAGATGTCGAGAAAGACAGACACAGGTTAGCTTCGGGAGGGCCCTGGGTCAATACCTAGTCACCCCAACTTCATTCATAATGGGTCTTTTATTCAGTAAGGGGAGAGGCAAAAGACCAACCGCTTCCAAGGTCAAGGTATAAGTTACCATCAAGTCTAGAACCTTCAAAACACCTGGTAACCATGCCCTTGATCAAATCATCCCATTATGCAGCCCTGCTAGGCAAAGCAAGCTCAGACTTTCTGGCCTTGAGTAAGGCCTTACTAGGGAGCATCTGTGGACCCTCACAATACATATAAAATTAAATAGTAAAACTTGTTTTAAAATGAGCAATATATACTATATACTAAAATGAGGTGAAGTTGACGACTAAAACGATGAATAGAGAAGCAGTTCTTCAATTTCCAAAGCAGTGTTTGGGAAGTTACACTTTGTCCGATTCTGATTCTGCCTTCTCACTAACCCCCAATACCAACTACTGACTACTGAGGAAGCTGAGCCATCATTTACATAGTAGGAATTCATAACCTGTTATGTTTTTAGGTACTGAGAAAAGCTAAAAGAAATAGGTGACTTTGGAAACCTAAGAGCATGTTGAGTGATGAGGCATACTTGTTGGTAGCTACTTAGACTATCCTCACTTATAAAGGCATCGTATGCACTGTCAGATTATAGGTTACCAGAGAAAGGCTCATTCTAATGTGCCTTTATATTTCTTAGGCCGGGGACATGTGACCTCCTTCCTACCGGCTCTGTTGGGTGTCAGGTAGCTAGTTTATGTCAAGTATGAATCTCCGATAGTTTGGGCAGTGGAAATAAATGGCTCAGAGGATTTTCCCTGGGCAGGGACATTTTCCAAGTCAAAAAGATGGAGCAGGTCAGTTCTAGATGGTACCCGCCTCCCACATCCCAGTCATCACCACCTGGTCTGTGGTGGAGCAGTGAGAGAATCGTAGCAAATGTTGGAAAGCAAGGGGCACTTCAATCAGCCATCAGATCAGTGAGCTCTGGGATGACGATAAATCCAGAGAGCAATTTAAACAGAAAAACATGACTTCCCTCCAACACGTTTATCTGCTGATTTCATGCAAAGCCAAAGCCTTTCTGGTCGTGACTAAGGTCTAATTATGAAAATGGTTAGGAAAATAAGATTGCTATCTGTGACAGGAAGTGCCTCAGCATCAGGATTTATAGAAGAGACCAGAAGTCCTTCAAGACACACCTGTTGCTGCCAGCCCTTCACCTTCCCTTCAGGGCAAACAGATGGGTTCTCTTTCTTATCTCCTTTATCTGTGTAAGTGTGGCTCTTAATTGGCTTACACATTTTGAAATAAGTATCACTTCAGTAAATACAGAAAGAACTGAATAGGATACCTGGTCTCCTAGACTCTCACTTTCATTTCATAAAAGATAGAACTTTCTAAGTATAATTAGGTACCAAGTCTAAGTCACACCCTTCCGCAGTTGGGAAAATCAATTGATGGTTAGTGAAACACACAATGTATCCTCTAGAGGGGCAGGAAGAAGGAGGTAGACGTGTGGGAAGAAGGAGGACTTCAGAGAGTGGGAGAGAAGGGGGATAAGAGAGGGTTTCCTGAGTGTGTGTGTGTATGTGTGTGTGTGTGTGTGTGTGTGTGTGTGTGTGTATGTGTGTGTGTGTGTATGTGTGTGTGTGGTGTGAGGGGGCGGAATACATCGAACATATCTGAAATTGTCAAATACACTTTTTAAACGTTTAAAGATATGCCAACAGCTATTCTATAGATGAGAACCTACCATCTTCTTCCTCTATCCATTTGACATAAGAAACAAGTGATGAGGTCACTGGAATCTTTTTTTAAAGACCACTCACATTGATAGGGGCCCCACCCTGAGGGCCTAGCTGCCTCCCAAAGACCCAGCTGATACAATTTCTCCAGGGGATTAGGATGTCACGGGACAAATTTAGGAGGGGCACGTTCACATCACAGCACTTCCTTGAGACCAAATCAGAGACTGTAAAGGCTTTGTTTTTGTACTGCTCCTGACATCAGAAACAAAGCATTGGTACCAAGGGGGGGGGTTGAGTGGGGGAGGGGAGGAGCTTCTATATGACATAAATCAAATAACTTGCAAAACCTTCTCTCGGCATGAATGTAATAGCTCCTTGAGTAACAGAGCATGGTTTCCCAGTGAGGTAAAACTCTCACTTCTCCTCAGGTCCTCACTCGTGTTCTCCAGTACACTCATCACAAGTGTATTGATGAGTAAGTGCAGAAGTTGCTTATGGTGGCTGTGGACAATCTTAGGATATTAACAGCTTGTTTTAGTCTTAAATGTGTATGCATCTGGACACACACACAGACACACACAGACACACATACACATATACACACACATAAACAGAGAGAAGCCAGTTCTTTACATTAACAAGTTGGACAATGAATTCTAAAATTGCAAATAATGGTAACTTTAAATATATTTCATTTAAATATTTACAATGTCAAAAGTGTTAAATGTGGCGCAATACACAAAACAAACTGGAGAAAGCTCTGTACAGCACAGAAAGGCACCTCTTCAACAAACAAATTGCATGTGACAGAGAAACCAAGAGAAAGAGAGGAAAACCTAAAATCAAAAGAAGCCTAAGATATTTTCACCAATTAAAGTGTGTGACTTTGTGATAGTTGATTAATAGGTGTCAATGAGGGGTATAAGGAATATGGGGAGACAGCTAAAATTAAAGGCCATTTGAGGGACAGTATGGAAACCTAATACAATAGAAACTTCCTAAAACACACACATATATATATATATATATGAAGGTAATCTAAATGAAATAGCCAAACAATGGGGAAGACAGAGCCCCAACTGACCATCTCTTGTCACCAAATGAAGCTTCCAGTACTAGGAATGGATTGCATCTAATTGAGTTGTTGGCCAAAGGGGTCCCATGGAAACCACCAAACAGCCTAGGCTGTTGCCAAGGCTATAGGTTGTGATCTGTAATCTGAAAGCAATGCCCTGTTGCTGAAGACAACACCTACACATGTACTCACCGACCACAGAGAAGTCAAGCCGGTGCCCACACAGAACTTTCAGCCCACTGGCTATTATTCTTGGTACCAGAAGGAACCCTGCATGCTACAAAAGGAGAAATGTGAGCAACAACCCAAAGATAAGACCTTTAATATACAAAGGTGTCCTGCCTGCAAGATATGCTAGTACAATAGTGTCAGGAAGCTTGGGAGAGTAGCCAATCAATGTCTGATTTGATTTAAGTCCCACTCCATGAAATTGAACCCAATCCAAGGCTGCTAGGATGACCAAAAACCTGAGACTAGATATCCCAGGGACCTAAGGAAAAACCAAATACTTCTCTTCTAAAACAAACAAACAAACAAACAAACAAACAAATAATTTTAAAAGTAGCAGTAAAATGACTCCTAATGACATTCTGCTATAATCATCCATCAACCAAGAGGCTTTCTTTGCAGTAGATAAGAACCCACAGCCAGACAATATGCAGAGAGTGAGGGGAACTTGGAACTCGCAGGCATAAATGGGATGTCTCCATCAAATTTGCCTTCTCAGGAATCAGGGAACCCTGCAGAAGGGGAGGTGGAAAGAGAACAAGAGCCAGAGAGGTAGGACACCAAGGAAACAAGACCCTCTAAATTAACAAGACTGATGCACACAGGACCTCATGGAGATTGAGGTCTGCACAGGGCCTGCACGGGTCTGCACCAGATGGGGTCCTAGAGCTGAAAGGAGAAAAAGGAGATGTGGACATAAGCCACATCCCTAATCCAGAAGCTATCTCTAATTGATAGCCACTTGAGTTTAGTTTTCTTCAAGGGAATGAAATTTAGTTTTCTTCAAGGGAATCTCACTGGGGAAGCAAAATACTCTTATGGATAGGCCACATGCCCAGCAGTAGATGTCCAACAGAAAATGAATTCAATGATATATTTGGAGATTTCTTTTGCTGTGTTAGGACTTTTTCATTTTGTCTTTTCTTTCTTTGTGTGTGTGTGTGTGTGTGTGTGTGTATACACATATATATATAACTTAAAATTATATATCACTATATTATATTTCTTTGTTATATTGTATTATAATTTAAAATGTACTTCTCTTTTTTCCCCTACAGATCTTTAACATATGTATTATGGCTTCCAGTTTTGAGTTTTTATTGGATTCCTGGGTCTGGTGGTTTGAATAGGAATGGCCCCTGTAGGCTCATATAGTTGAATGCTTAGTCATTAGGAAGTGGCACTACTTGACAGGGATTAGGAGATAGGACTTGTTAGAGGAAGTGTGTCACTGGGGGTGGGCTTTGAGGTATCAAATGCTCTCTCTCCTTTCTGCTACCTGCAGACGGGTATTGGTTGAAATATTAAGGCAACTCCACGTAAGTAAAAGGGAGGTTTATTTTGTGGGGTAACTTACAAGAAAAGGGATAGGTTACAGGGTCTGGGAAAGGCGAAGCACAGTCCAGCGGTGTTCTTTGGAGAACTCTGCTCAGTCTACCTTCAGGGTCCTGGGTCCAGGAACCAAGTGAGCCAGCACATCTGGATCTTGGTTCTTCAGGGCTCCTGTCTCAGCTCTGCCTTCTAGGTGTGACAACTCCTGAAGCCTCAGTGGGGGTAGTACTTCCAGGTCAAAGCTGGAACAGCTACCCACTACAGACGGGGATGTAGAACTCTCAGCTCCTCCAGCACCATGTCTGTCTGCGTGCAGCCATGCTTCCTGCCACGATGACAATGGACTAAACCTCTGAATCTGTGAGTCAGCCCCAATGAAATGTTTTCCTTTATAAAAGCTGCCTTGGCCATGGTGTCTCTTCACGGCAGGAGAATAATGACATAGACACTGAGTGTTTGAATGAGTGGGTCTCAGAATCTGTATCCGTTTCTTGTGCCTCTTCTTGAGTTATTTTCTTTCTGTTTGCTTTGTTTTGTTTTCTTTCATATTATTATTATTATTATTGTTGTTGTTGTTATCATATTATTATCCCTTAGAAGCCTGTTTGTTTTCTAATGAGAGACAGAAAGGAAGTGGATCCAGATGGGAGGGGAAGTGGTAAGAAACTTGAAGGAGTAGAGGGAGAGGAAATCATAATCAGGAAATATTATATGAAAAAAAAATCTATTTTCAATAAAAGAAAAAAAAATGTAAGTGTTGACTTCAGTGGTCCACAGTGTGACCAGTTGAAAAGTTCTCCTGGGTATGTCTGGAAGGTGTTTCTAAATGAGATTGGCACCTGAAATTGACTTAGTAATACAGTTTTCCCTTCTGGCATCTCACCTGTGGACTGTCTGAAGAGACCAAAACACTGGAGACGCCCTGCTTTGTCCCCTCCTCCCAACGTCAGTATAAGACCTGGGACATCTTATGCCACTTTCTCCTTTCCTCAAATTGAGATTTATACCATGGGCTCCCCTGTCTTCAAACCCATAGTTTCTTCTAATCTCCAGCTTGAGACTAGAGTTCATGGACCTTCTGAGCCTCTGTGCTTTCATGAGAATCAACCTGCATTCATATATTCATATGACTCCCCATTCCTTCTTCTCACTTCCTTTCTCCCTCCCTGATATAGATTGCTCTTGATTCAACCCAACAACTTTTTAAATACGTACAATTAAAGACCATTAGAATTCAAACATTTGTTCAATTATTATTTATAGTAAGCAACTATTTTCATGTTTCAGGTGTGATAATAATAAACTATGTTAAAAAATCTGTTCTCTTTGAAAGATAAAGGCTGACATAGTTGCAGATCAAATGCTTTATGATTTGATAGGGATCTATCAAAAAGTAATAGGGGACAAGGATAGAGTGAGCTCAAAGAGGACTCGCATGAGTTGGTGCATTATTGAAGCTAGAAAATACGTATATGAGGAAGGTGTTCTGTTTACCTTCCTGTGCTTGAAACTCTCCATAGAAAAACAATTTTTAAAAAAGTATATGTAGCCGGGCGTGGTGGCGCACGCCTTTAATCCCAGCACTCGGGAGGCAGAGCCAGGCGGATCGCTGTGAGTTCGAGGCCAGCCTGGGCTACCAAGTGAGCTCCAGGAAAGGCGCAAAGCTACACAGAGAAACCCTGTCTCGAAAAAACCAAAAAAAAAAAAAAAAAAAAAAAAAAAAAAAAAAAAAAGTATATGTAGAACTTTAAATTCAGTTAAAAACACTTTCATCTAGAATTTTGACATTCACCACTAACTTGGGTCCTCGTCTAAATCTTAGTAGACAATTTAGAGCAATCTACAGGACCATCAACTTGTTGAAAAAGATGAGAGATGCCAATTTAAAACCTTACACTTACCAGAATTTATATGTTTCATAAGAATATCAAAGTCATTATATGCTTTTAATACAAATGCATTTTCTTGTTTAGTCCTTTATGATCTGGAGAATGAATACTAGGGTAGAAGTGTGAGCTATAATGGACAAGTTCAGAAAATGTTGAAAATCAAAACAAAATTATAAATCTTCAGGAAGGGGATTTGCTCTTTGAATTTTTATAATATTGAGAACAAGCAAGAGAGTAGACTTGTGTAGACTCTCACACATAAAATTATTTGACAGCATATTATATGTTTGATGTAACTATTCATCATAACAATAAAAATGGGTAAAATAATCACTGTTATTAGGCCCTCAATATGAATTGGTATAACTAGATCTTTGCCTGCTCACATCCATGGTCTCTGAACACTGATGACTTATTCATCCAACCATGAGTGTATGAGGGCTCTGATGGACTCCCACTCTGTCCCATGTCGGCATGAAATGATGAGGACAGTTGCCAGGAGACAGGTAGTGACAACTGTCTTTAAACAATATAATACCACTTTTAGAAGACAAAAAATGTTAAAATTTTTGTTTAATGTGGCAGGAGTCCATAAGAGAATTCTGTAGCAGTGATAATTTTAAATTTTGGAGAGTCATGGAAAAAGAAGGTGAATATTCCATTAGCTAGAGTGGAAAAGGTAAGGCATTCCAGGTTCAGGGATACACAGAATGATACACATGAGAATGAGGAGTCCAAGTCATCTACAGGACCCTGATTAATGGCGTCAGGCTCTGATCAATTTTGGCTTTGAGTGAAAATCTGCACTAGATTCGTCTCATCCTGTTAAGTGCCTTGTTCAAGAGCTGAAACATTACAGCTACAACATGGCTAGCAGAAGAAATGAAAGAGAAGCCTATAAACCACAGAGTGTATAACAGGAATGCAAATGCAGAGGACGAAGATGTAGCTTGGCTTTGGGCTCGTACAGTAAAGGTGACCTAGGTAGACCCAAGGGCCAGGGATCTGGGTGCCTGTGTGCGGGCCTCTAGTGATCATTAACTTTTGCGAGGGAAAGTATGTTACAGAGCCCTGTAAGTAAAAATGATTAAGGTGTTCCTTGTGGCTATTTCTGTACGTCATAAAACCAGCAGGATTTTTCAGAATCGGCTGATATGTTTTATCCCAGTCCTCCCAGAGGGGAATTAAAGGGCTGAGACCTGTAGAAATTTATTGTTCCTACAGCATGAAAACATTCCCCAAAGGAGGACGTATATTTCCAGTGACTCATCTGAGTCTCTTGTCTTATAGCAAAGCCTGGGCTTGCTGTTTTGAAGCCAGCTTCTGGTAGACTGTTTAAGAGTTAAGGGATTAGAAGAACAAGTCATGATCTCTTGCTTCTAAGGCTAACAAAGAGTTCCCCGTCGCCACATCCAGAAGCTGTGTGTTACATCCACAACATTTTAGCAGCAGTGTACAGGGGAGGCTCTTCATTTTCTCTGTGATAATCTGAAAACCTCATGATGTCCTAAGTAGGGGAAGAGCAGGGAAACAAAACCTCTGTGAATATTTCCTTATGATCCCCTTGAAATTGGGCAAGTTAGAAATGGCTTTGGACCGTGTGCAAAGCGGAACAAAACCAGGGCTCTTTGAGGACTGTCCTGTCCTCCAGTCAAGGGGTGTGACTTACCACTGCACAGGGCAACAGAAACACTGGCTCCAGTCTGAACAGTTCCAAGTCCAAGATAAAAGGTACGTCCACGGCTCTGTCTGTGAAACCCAGCTAAGTATTTCACAGCCTGAAGATGAACATTTGTGACTACAGGAATTATGGATGAAAGGGAGCTAGTGCGATGGCATAATCGCCGAACTTGTAAACAAATAGGCAGACCTCACCCATCGCAAGGAGCGCTACCTCCCACCAGGGAGTCATTTTGGGAAGCTGTAAGCTTAAACCAGGTTTCTGCAATTCCTAAGAAGAGTTTCTCTTCCTTTTGTTCAGTCCCTGGGGATAGCAGTCTACTGTTTTGAATATCCTTAAGAATTACAAGTGCTTTGACTCGTGAAAATAGACTTTTGTTTTTGAAAAATAAAAGTTTGTTGAAAGCAAGCCCAGAGACTGAGCTGGTGGATTAAACTGAATAAGGCCAGTCTTATTTAAAAATAGGTTGTAAATAGAGTGGTGGTGCTGCACGCCTTAAATCCCAGCACTCAGGAGGCAGAGACAGGCTGATCTCTGTGAGTTCAAGGCCAGCCTGGTCTACAGAGGGAATTCCAGGACAGCCAGGAATACACAAAGAAACCCTGTCTCAAAAAGCCAAAAATAAATAAGTAGTAAATTGACTATAACAGGGTGAACTTAGAAGTTCTTTGAAACTTGGTCTGGAGACAATTTTCAAAGAATTACAAATAATAATAATAATAATTTGGTGAAATGGGCATAAGAATTGCCAGTCATTTTGAAGGCAAAACAAATTGGTCTCACGTTATCACAAAAAAATGTTTTATAGGCAAACATACTAATATTGTATATCCACTGTCAAATGACAACATATACTAGAATACAAAATGCATATATCTTTTGACCTAACAATTTCATTATATAGGCCTATGTTTAGACGCTAATTAAGATAGACACACCGAACTATTCACTGCTGAATTGGTGAAAAATTGAAAACACACATATTAGTTAATACTTTGATTTAATACTTTTAGATAAGCAAGGCTTTTTTTTTCAAATTTAACTATTTATTGATTTTTTGTGGATTTCATATCATGCATCTCCATCCTACTCATCTACCTGGCCCTTCCCATTTGTCCTCTACCCTTGCAACCCCACCCCCACCCCCATGACAAAACAAAGTAAAATTTAAAAGAAAAGAAAAGAAAAATCTTATTGCAGAAGCTGTAGTGTGACACTGTGAGTCACACAGTCCTTTAGTCTGTATATTATTCTTTGCATTGAGTCGTTGGTCTGGTTTGAGGTCTCTGGTTTTTGCTACATCATCAGTATTGGGCCCTCACTGGGGCTCTTCTTGGATATCTTGTTGTCCTGTGTCATGGAGATTCTGTAACTTTGGGTCTGCAGGACCAGCCCTTTCACATGCTCCAGCAGATCATAGATGGGGTGGATGAAGGGATAGGCCAACTCATAGCTCTGGTTCTGGGTCTGGGTGGTTGCTGGATTAATCAGTCTGCCAGCTCCCCTTCATCCTCATTGCCAGGGTGAGCTCTCCCATACTTCCCTGGCTAGCTCACTCTATGTAGTAAGCAGCAAGGGGTGGGGCCAGTTCTTCTGTTCTCATATCCTCGGGTTCAACTTGCCCATACCTACACCACGAGGACCAGCTCTACTGTCTTGCCTAGTGAGGCATAGGGGCCACTCTGCCTGGTGCTGCAAGTGGTGAGAGACAGGGCCAGATCTCCTGCTTTAATGACCTCAGGGATGGCTCAGCCACCTACCACGGGCCTTCAGGGGCATGGGCAGCGTGGGGGAGGGAGGGCTTCTCTCTCTTGCCCACACCACCATGTGGTAGGTAAAGGGCACTACTATGGTGCTCAGGTGAGGTACAGGGCACGCTCTCCTGAGTACTGTAGGCAATAAGGTGTGAGGGGCAAGGGGGGGGCATCTTTCCCCAGCCCATGCTGCATGACAGATGAGAAGTGGTGCACCTCATCTGCTATATGGTGGTGTAAACAAGAGGGAAATGTCCTCCCCTCCCCCATCCCTCACCACCTGTGGCTGGTGGGAGAGCTGGCCTTGAGGTCAGGAGAACTGGTAAGCTGGCCCACTATCTCATCAGCTGCAGCACTTGGGAAAGCAGGCCCTGCACCTCACCTGGGCAACTCAGTAGAGCTGACCCTTCCAGTGATGGTGCATGTGAGCAAACCCCGAGGGTATAAGTATGGGATAAGAAAGTCTTTATTTCATTTGTTGCTAAAATAAAGTACACAGACACTGAAACAGCTTAAGCTTTTATCTGAAAATAAAGGCTTGCTTATAGAACCAATAGCTACAGCTTAGCATTTTTTATCATTGGGGAATGTTTGAACAGACATTCAGTTGTCAGTTCAGTCTTGGTGGGGAGAAAGCATGGGATAAGAATTAAGACCTCTGATTGGGTGCCTGGGAAGTCTTTGAGGATGCCGTGAGATAGAGTGTCAGTCAATGCATGGAGTCTGAGGCTTGTTTCTATGTTTGAGTGAGGAAATACAAGTAAAAATTGAAAAAAAAAATAACTCCTTTCAGAAAAGAAGAAGCAAAGGAAGCCATGGAATGCCATTGTGACCACCACCGGTAAGAGAGAGGTGTGGCTTTATGCTTGCCAACTAATGCTGGGCCAGAATCCCATCTGGAGTGGGCCTGGGGAGTTGGACCAACAGTGATTCATTATAGTTTGGTTTTGTTTGATTCCAAGGTCTGCTAGTAAAGGAAGTTATTTAGAAAGACCAAAGCCTGTGGTGAGAGTACTATACACACCACATTCTAGCCCCACTTTCACTTCCTGCTCCTGCTCTTCATTGCTTCTGGATACTACTGATGGAACTGAAGAAAGCCCTCAGATGCCCTGAATGACTATGTACACCCAATAAGAAAATAATGTAGAACTTCCATTTTAAAAGTAGGTTAAATAACTTAAAATTGGTGATTTATAAATAGTTTTTTTTTTAAAGAAAAGCTTCAGATGCTGAATAAATGATTGTTCAAAAGCCAATTTCAGCTCAAAGCCTCTCGATTAAGGAATTATTACCACGAGTTTGAAATCTACTGCTCTCAGCTTTTAAAGGAGCTTGAAGATTTATACATACATCAGAATAGCCTATGTTTTTAAAACGCTTCAAAAACCCCATTTAGGAGACAATCATGCTTTTCCTTTTTCTGTCATTTTTTTTTCTTAAAATGCCCTGAGAGACATTGCTAGGTGGGGAGAAAATAATACTTGATGCTAAATAGTGTTGAAGCAATCTTCAAATGAGTGGCTCATGCTGGATCCCTTCCTTAGCAAAGAAGCTGGGAACAGGAAAAACATTTTTCCTCAGCTCTCTCTGTGTTCATCTATTGAACAGAATCTTCCACAAGTCAACAAGATCATTCTTTTGATTTGAGAGCAGACAGCATATGACTGCTTTGGGTAATTTCTCATGGTCAAGTCCAGGAACACAATCCTAATCTGTGTTTACTCATTCTTCTCGAAGGGAATCATTAGCCCCACACTTTCCTTGTTAATGCACACTTGCATCCCACTGGGTACAATGCAGCTTTCCCCTTCTTTATGATGCACCCCAGACAAGTCTGCCTTCCTCTGAGCTCTGTGTACCTGCCCTTATCACCTACCCGCAGTCTGCTCAGCTGCTGAGGCATGAGACTGAGTGACAAAGAGCCATAAACGCGATGCTTTCTTTGGAGGATATCAGTGAAATGTTACATTATTACCCCCAATTGAAAGCAGAAAAGGAGGGCTCTTGAAAGGGTGTCAGATTATCTTCTTTTGTCAGAGGTTAAATGGATAATTAATTTGCATCTCTGCCTTTCTGCAGCCATTTTACACCTGTCTGGTGAAATAAATTAGAAACCATGAAAAATCATCAGCTCCTTTGTTTGCCTTATGCTCAACAAAGTCTCAGGAAATGTCAGTGCTCCGAACGTATTTAAAATAACAGATATCAGGTTCCCGTCACCATCATTTTCAGACCCGACGTCGGTTTTATCATGAAGGCTTGAGTGATCCCCGAGGAGCCTGCTGAATGCGGCTTCTGAAGATGCTGAGCAGACAGGGATGTGAAGCAGAGAGAGAGAGTAGTTTTGGAGAAGACTAGAACCAAAGAAAGTAGAAGGAGAGAGAGAAGCTACCATTAACGAGATGTCCAGAGATGGCTTTGTACAAAGAAAATCTCATCGTTTTCAACTGCTCTTTGAATTAGGAGTCTGATGTCAATATTCTGGTGTGGTAGGGAAAGAAAGGCAGGACTAATGATAGGATGAGTAAAGGGTAGAAAAGGGAGAGAGAAAAATCAAAAGACAGTCTGTGGATATATTGCAGAAGACTTTAAAAGGCTTAAAATGTGGCTGGGAAGATAGTTCAGTGGAGAAAAATGCTTGTCTCACTGTATGAAGATCTGACTCTGATCCCCAGAACCTGTGTATAGAAGCCAGGATTGGTGGTGTGCACTTAAAAATCCCAATACTGGGGATATGGAGACAGGCAGATCTCTGGGACTCACTGGCCATCCAGTCTAGCCTACTCTGTGAGCTCTAGACCAATGAGAAACTCTGAGAAAAATCACATGAATGGCTCTTCAGGAACACAGAAGATTGACCTGTAGCCTGCACACACACACAAACACTTGTACAAGTGTGCACAAGAATGCACACACACTCCCATGTGCATGCACAAAAATATGCACCCCCCAGGCACATGCACAAAGGTATAAAATGTGTTTGAGTACACTCTTTAGATAGAAGAGTACAAGCATCCTTGAGCATGGAGACAGGATAGCATGACAGCTGAGGAGGACTGAGATGGTATAGCAATGGGAAGGTTAGGCTGGAGCTAAGACAGCGGGGATGCCCAAGCAGAGGCAGGAATAAACAGGGTGGGAAGCATCTAGGGTCTTTGAAGCACGGTGATCAATGACCACACAAGAGATAGAAAGAAAGGGAAAGCAACACTAAGGTTTTAGTGATGAGTTGTGATGATGCTGTCCACTAAATCAGGGTGGACAAAATGAGGAAGGACTCTGCGAAGATGACAGTTAAAAATGGAGTATCACCTGCCATGCACATGGAAGGTGCCAAGAGAATGAGCAACAGTCAATCGGAGCCTGGGAGAGAAGATGGGATTGAGGTGTGGTGATGGACAGTCTTTTTGCTGTGGTTATTTGGGGCAGGGCTTCTCTGTACAGCCACGGACGCCATGTGTGTGTGACGATGTCACCAGAAAGGTTTAAATGAGGAAGGAAGACCCACTGTGAATATGGGCAGCTGAGATCTCAGGCTTAGCTACAAAGGGAAAGTGAGTTGAGCACCAGCATTCATCTGTTTGCTCTTGGACTGGAGAGTCAATGTGACTAGCAGCCTCAAAATCCCGCCACCATGGCTTCTCCATCATCAGGGACCACATCCTAGGACCGTGAACTGCTATAAATACTTCCATCCTTAAGCGAGTCTGTTGTATTCACAGCCATGAGAAAAGTAACCAATGCAAATGTAGTTGTGGGGGTCCACTGGCATAAAGGTATTAGTTTAAATACAGGAGTGAAATAAATCCGCCAGATGTCCTACTGGTTAATCATATGGAATGTCTGCCCTTAAAGAAGGGGAGGAGGATATGAAGAGCTTGAGAAGATTCTTTTGAGTGGAGGAGGGAAAAAAAAAAAAAAAACAGAAAAAAATCCAATGCCTCATAAGCCAACGGAACATCCTCCTGCCACTGCGTGAGGCTTTGCAGTACAGACGAGGGTGGAAGGCAGAGGAATCCCACTGAAAAGCCCTAGTTCAGAAATGTAGCTGTGAAAGATGAATGAGGTGGTCAGATGGAGACGAAAGGCAGGCGTGATGTTTAAAGGACGCGACTGGAAGAGGAGAATTCCACAAAGATGAAGCCAGAGGAGATGTCAGAGGGAAGAACCGTCAGCAGCCCGCAGCTCAGCTCCACACTGCAAAGGCCCTGCCCAGAGACAGAGTCGGGTCCCAGCACAGGTTTCCGCACACCCTGCGCGTCTCCCTTGCACGAAGTTGTATCCTGAGCCTGTGCAACCACGAGGGGCGTGGATGCTAGAAAACAACCTTACTCAGGCTGAGGTGGTCTAGTCAAGCTGCCGATAAGAAAGCAGGCTCCCGGCAAAGATCCAAACACGACGCAGCTGGAGAGTCAAACAAACTGACTGGAGGTCTTGGGACCCTGCGAAAATGTAAAAAGCACCCGTGGAAGGTCTTGCTTGGAAGAAAGGCCTCTCCGGGGAGGAAAGCCAGCAGCTAGAGCAAGCCTGAAAGAGAATTGTTCAAAGTAGCCCAGGTCCACACTAGCCAGAGGCAGGGTGGGGGTGGGGGGATCAGACGAATAACAGTTTCTGAGCAGTATTGAGGCTACAGTTGAGATCAGAGAGCCCTGATTTGTAGCGCATCCATTTATATATAAAAATTAGACCGTGTTCGTGAGTACTGGCTGTCTAGCCAAGAGCTAATGCACATATGCAATATTTTGTCTCCAGTAATGGTACTTAAATTTTTTTTTTTGTAAACTCCAACAGTCAAACACAATTTTAAATTGACCTGGTGCGGGTGCATTTAGCAAATGCCTTTTACTCACTCAGCATTTCTTGTTAGCTCCTAAAAAACCAAACAGAATTGATTTGTTTTCCTCGGCCGTTCTAGAATCACTCCATTCGTGAGGTTGTATTCGGAAGAAAAGGAAAGGGGAATAAGATGGGTTTTCATCTTGAACTAGCTTTAATTTGGGGACAAGAAAAATAACCTTTAGAGATATACTCTTGGTTGCGGTGGGTAGAAAGTAACTCACTGTGCCTTTGTGAGTGGCCCACGCAGGAGCACTGGAAACAGGTTGGCTTCAGGCCTCAGGAAGAACCTTCATTTGTCCCCGGTCTGTGATGGCTGTTGAACACCTACCTGCCTCTGAGCCCCTGCCCTCCTGTTGGAGCTGGCTGACATCCTACTGAAGAGCAGAAGGAACACACAGATAGGAGCACAACCAGATGGTGATTTGGAAAACATTTTTTCCCTAGAGGGGGTTTACAAAAAAAAAAAAAATCCTATTCTCACAAAATCAGCTAGGAAGCTCCTGAACTATTACGCATAAGACAAATCAGTGGGAGATGGAGACCATTATTTGGGAGTGGGGGACACTTTCTTAAATAGTTTCCATTTCCATAGCTTTCTTTATAGAATGCTTAACAAGCACTTCCCAGTGAACCTTCACTGCAGACCCCAAATGGCAAGCATCCCTTTGTATTAATGGCCCATTAGGGAAGGACCATTGGTTTCTAGTACCAATATTTGTCTTCAGGCCACTGGTATTAAGCCCCGAGGCTCCGGCTAAAGAGTTTAGAGCAGTCAACAGTGAGGCTAATGTTGTTGATTCCCGTCCCAAGAACACAGCTGACTCGGAGCTCTGCGTTTTCGGTCTTCATAACGCCAGCAACCGCAGTTCATATTCCCGGGCTCTGGATCTGACCCCACAGCACTCCTAGTCAACAGATTCCCCTGGCATTCAGGGGGAGGAGATATTATTCTGGTATTCATGGGAGGCCATGAAACCACACAAGCAGTAAATCACAGTGCCTAACAGTGGCAGTGAAAGAGAGAATCCAGACCTCAGATGGAATTGGAGCCAGAATTCAAAGCAGACAGCAAGGCCTCTTCTCCACATTACCCCAGACCCCTTCTCTTTATCCCACTCCCAAGAATTGCCTTTTCCTACCCCAGCCTTAAAGGTTCCAATTTCTAAACAATAGTTACGACTATTATGTCTTTTTATCGATATTATTATAATATAGCAAGCTCCTGGTTCTATGCTGTATTGAATGCTTTAGAGCTGATGTCTTACTTAATTTTCACTCACCCTGTGAACATGTGGATGTGTGTAGCAGTCTGCTAATGCATTTCAAATGTAATACAAACCTCTGTCCACACAAAAGTTACGATGGGTCACCATTAACTTCCTACCCTTCACTCTAGTGAGCTGGTGGTTAGAACAAGAAAATGCTTTTGGCTTTTGGCCACCAAAAGCTATAAGGCATACGTTAGGTAGTGACAATCAGGAGGCTCTGACATCAGTATCCCAACTCACTCTGTGGACACATCCTAACTTCTTTCTTAGCGTACTCTGCCACAGTGCAAAGGGAACAGCCAAATCCAGACTTTCTCTGAGGCTCACAAAATAGGAAGAGGAGTGTCATGGTTGACTGACCAAGGAGTAATTAAGATTTTATTCTGAATGAGAGTCTTTTAATTATACAAACATAACATCCAAAATGTACTATACACACTGAAAGTGGTAAGAATCATTTAGACTATTGCAGGGTGTTTAGCCCATAACAGTCTACACCTGACTCCCCTCTCAAATGCACTCTGATAGTCAGAGTCTACACTGCCACCCACAGCGGTCAATGGCTGAAGGGAGTTCAGGATCCAAGAATGTTAGACTAGTATTCTTGAGACTGGAGATGTTGTTCCATTGGTAGGGTGCTTGTACAGTGTATTTGAGGCTCTGGATTTGAGTCCTTAGCACTGTATAAAACTAAGCATGGTGGTATATACTTACAATTCCAGGTATATACTTGCAATTGGGATGTGTTGACAGAAGGATCATTAGCTCAAATCTATCTGTGGTTACATAGCCAGAGCCTCAGGGTTTAATATAAGTGGCCTGAAGACAAATACCTTGGTATTAAGAACTAATACAATAAGGCTTAATATTGAAAGAAAACATTTTAAGAAACATAGGGAAGGGAATCTTGTTTTGTTTTTTGCTTGATGGGGTTTTGCTGCACCGTCCAAGCTAGACTGGAACTCACTATGTAGCCTTGAACTCATTAACCTCTTAAGGTAGGAAGGATCTTGATATAACTCTACCTCTCTAACTCAGCATCACATTTCTTATCTAATAAAAATAATAGCCTGTTTTCTCATAAATAAGTTTTTTAATGCAAGTATAGTAAATAAGATGGCTCAGTTGGTAAAGGTTCCAGGTGCTAAACCTGATAACCTGAATTGGATCCCGAGAACCAACATGATGGAAGGAGAGAACCAACTCATGTAAATTTTCCTCTGAAACACACACACACACACACACACACACACACACACACACACACACACACACAAACAAATAAATACAATAAAATCTTCCTGAAAATGAAAATACCAGTATTTTAAAATTTAGTATGCTACCAAAATGCAAATTATTGCTATGAATCCTTTTATAATATCATAAGATATACTTTCCTGTATAAAACACATTAACATTCTTCTTAATGTCTGATGGAGAGAAGCAACATTTTCCATTAGCAAACCCATTTGTTTTTTTCTTCTCTGTTATAACAAGTGAGCACTGAACAGATATATGTGAACATTGTGTCTGCCAAACTGGTTCATAGGGTGAAGGTGTTTGAAAACCACATGATCAGAAGGTCAAATGTCGACTCTTAGCAGCAGAGTAGGGTTTTTTTTTTTTAAGTTATCCTTTCATAAAGAATATAGACAGTGGCCCAGGATGTAGGTCAGCTGGAGGACTTATGTGGCATGTGTGCTAGCTCTCCAGCTCCTCATAAACCAGGAATGGTGGCACACACCTGTAACGCGCGAGCTCAAGATACAGATGTGGCAGGAGGAGAAGTTCAAGTTTGTTATCACTACATAGTGAATTAAAGGATGCCTTGGGATACAGGAAACTGTGTCAAAAACCAACCAAACTAAACAGGAATGTGGATCAAGGCTACAAAAAAGTATTCTCTTATATTCAACCTGGACATCAGATAGCCTGCTGTAGTTATGGGATACCCAAATATGCTTAACTTAAAAAAAAAACAATACTTCAAAGCCAAGTCCATCTACAAGGAGCTGTATTCTGCCTTCAAGGTCACACTGTAGATTTGTGATAGCTCTTGGACTAGAGCTCTCCCACTCCCAAGTCACTGTCTGGTATAGTTCTCATTACATCAGACTACCCTTGAACCACCACACACAGCAGTTTAGATGTTTCTGATGGCAGTTTGTCTCATAAAAACCATCAGAAAGTCTCCGCTGATGCAGAAAGCTATTATAGCTACAAATGGGTTATTGTTATATTTTAGTTTGGGCAAAAGACACACATACATTATGAGCAAATCTCATTTCATCTCCTGTAAAACGAAGCCTCCCCCATCAGAGGCAAATGCTGGGAAGAGTCTGGACACCAAATATATTCCTACAACAGACAGTCACCCAAAGATATGGGCTGCAAGGAAATTAGCATATTTTCAACGACATTATTCCTGAAATGTCAGTCAGTCATTACAGCATTTGTTCCTCTGGCCGTATTCTCAAAATGGATTATTGTCTCTGAATTTTTAATAACAATTTGGTGGTTCAGAATACTGACAGTGATCTATGACAACAGCTCTGAAGAGAGTCTTCTGGCTTTCTATATTACATAAATAGAATACAAGTCTATCTCTGTAGGCAGTGTCAGAATCATTCTCAAAGAAGATAATGAATTCATCTGCCAAGAGAAGGTCAAAAACATATATAGAAAATAAATCATGGCTAACATAGCATTGGATAAAGGTTAAGGATCTAAGGAACAATCACATATTTGGAAGCACAAATCACCCCTTTAAGATAATAATTTAAACATCCCTACCTCTGGAGTGGTAGACAGATGACTCCGACAGCTACCTACTTTTCCAAAAATACTATTATGTTGACTAGAGCAATGACTAAAAAATATAACTAGGAGAGATGCTGGGAACTCAAAGCTCTATTGGAGTTGTGATTATTTTGATGGGGTCTCAAGGTGAGCTATTCAACCTGTTTCTTTGCACTAGTAAAATCTAATCAATGTGTGTGTTGACTCTAGAAATGTCATGCTAGTACCATTCTGGAGATTCATAGATAAATTAGTGATAACCATGTAGGTACCTGTATTAGTAACTGTTGCATCACTTCTGTGAATAAAACATATCTGATGTAAACAGCTTGAGGGGTGGAAGAATATGTACTTCAGATCAGTTTCAGAGGGTTCTATCCACAGGTGCTTGATCCCATATTCTTGGAATGACCGTTTTGATGGTAGGGCCACGAACTGGAGGAGAGTGGTTTGTATCATGGTAAACAGTGCTGTGGATATCTCTCTATATAAATAAAACACTGATGGCCAGTGACCAGACAGGAAGTATAGGCGGGACAAGGAGAGAGGAGAATTGGGGAAACAGGAAGAAGGGGAGAAAGACACTGCAGCCACTGCCAGGATAAGCAGCATGTAAAGACACCGGTAAGCCACCAGCCACGTGGCAAGGTATAGATTTATAGAAATGGGTTAATTTAAGATAAAAGAACAGTTAGCAAGAAGCCTGCCATGGCCATATAGTTTATAAATAATATAAGCGTCTGAGTGGTTATTTTATACGTGGGTTGTGGGACTGAGGGGCTTGGTGGAACCTGGAGAAAAGCCCTCCAGCTACAAAACAGGAATCAGACAATGAGACTAGCAGTGGGAGATTGTGTACTTCTAAGAATCCACTCCTAGTGACCTAGTTTCCCCAGCTTTGTCCCACTCCTAAGTTTCCAGAACATCCCAAAACAGTGTCATCAACCAAATGTCAAATATTCAAAAACTAAATCTGTGGGGGCATTTCAAATTCAAACCTTACAGTGGCACACAGGATAGAAGGCAGTCATGATGGTGCATTCTGGACCACGAGGACCAGAAAGATCCTCGAGGCTCCAGGGACTGTTGTATTGCCTAGTCCTCTCAGCAGCCTCTCCATCTCCACAGCCTGCTGACACTCCCCCATGCAAAGCCAGCCCCTCAAGTAAGCGAGGCCACTCAGCCTGGATGCTCATAGACAAGAGGAGACTTAGGGAATCCTGTTCAGACAGTACTCCAAGAATGCAAAGTAGCCACGCCACAAACAAGAAAGACAAAAAGCAAAGGGTGGCATTCTTTCCTTTGCACCCAAAGCCCCTTCCTGACAGTTCCACGTTTGTATGAGCCACGTCTCCTGAAGGAAAGCTCCACAAAAGCAAAACGTTCACACAAAGCATGGGTTCAAAAGAACCTGGCGCATTCCTTTTCTTGATCTCCATCTCTGCCATCGCCTCAGTCACACACAACCTGAGGGACATTTAATGCTCAGAGTCCACTTAACCACTCATCTGTGAATCTGATGAAGACGAAGGGCCTGCTACCCACTCATGTAACACACCCAGGGCTTCCCATTGTCATGCTCTATATCTTTTGGTTGAACTATCTATTACCCACCTCCAGAGGGTAGTGACTGTGCCTTGACCTCCGTGTGACCCAATTGCCAACACAGAGCCAGGCACACTGTAGTTGCCCTATAGATAATTGCTGAGTGAATAAATCAAGGAGCAAACCTGTTCCCCCAAGCCACCTTCCATCTGTCCACCCCATATTTATAAATTAAAAACAGAGGCATTTAACATAAAAAAAGAATGTTCTCTCTTCCTCCATACTTCCTACCTTGTCTTTGGTACCATTCTTATATTCATAAAGTGAGTAGGCAAAATAAAATCCTATAAGGGAATAATTTAACGCCAACTTGCCTATCATTTGTTGGGGATCTGGGGAGAAGGAATAAATTACAAGATTCTCATTCATTTAAAATTCTAATCAAGACAAAAGTGGTGATGCCTGTAATCTCAGTACTTGGGAGGTGGAAGCAGGAGGATCAGGAGTTCAAGGCTTCATTATGTAGTGAATTTTGGGTTAGCCTGGGTTGCACGAGATGCTGTCTCAAAACAAAAGCAAAAAGGTTCTGCTGAGAAAACAGACACTAAATGTGTTGTGCAGACACAATATTCCATCTGTCTATTCTTTGGTAGAAGTGTTTTTATAAGAATTTTAAGCTAAGCTAAAGCATCTAACGACCCTGTGGTATCCATGTTCTGCCAAAAGGATGGCAGTCTAGGAGAGCTGACAAGGGTCTGAAATAGCACGAAAGTTGTTGAAGGATGTATCCCTCCAACAGTTTCTAACACGTTGCCAGAGACACCGGCTAACTGAGTTCCACTGGAATAGGGCACTGTCTCAGCCGGTGTGGTCTTCTCAGCAGCCATTTCCAATGGAGGCGACAAGAAGAGTGACGTTTGGCATCCTCTCTTGAAACCCAAGGCCCTGTGGTACCACTTGGTTACAACGAGTATCCACAGGGAGACAGAGAAGCAGTAATTTGCAACTTTGGTGCTTACTCTTGGGTTTCACAATGGTCATGTCTGGGAGAAATCATCTAGTCGGAGATGAGACGTCTTCTCTGAAGAAGACTCAGTTTTTCATGCTGATTTCTTTAGTCCTGAAGGTGGCTGAGATCGTTTGCTGTCAAGGGCATCTCAATCTCTCTAACGGTGGTGTCTTTTCTTTCTTTGGTACTAATGGCAATGGTAAGATACAGCATTTGCTTCTGGTCTCTGTAGGCACTGAGTGTATATGTGGTACACATGCACACATGCCGGCAAAAATGCTCATATACATACAAAAACACTGACTAACTCTCTAAAGAGTGGGGGTGGTGCTTAACAGCAGTGGTTCCTCCAGATCACCCCTGTTTCTCTACATTTTATTATGAGTCTGAAATTCAGTATTCCTTGTTCTTTTAAAATTTGGAGTAGAGGCTGAGGGTGGAAGAGGAAAATATCAATCATATCCACTAAGCGTTTATTTATTTGCTTAATGTTGATTACACTGACTATTAGCTGGATCCCCATAAACAACCAAATTTTAAAACACACACATCCTCTTCTGGTCAGCCATTGTTTCTTATAAAGGACTCAGGCTATGATAGATACCATGTCTGGAGACGATAAACTATATGTGAGTCTGTCTCTGGAATATCACCATCTCAGTGTCTCCTAATAATGCCTGCCATGTTAGATGGGTTCTGGTAGAGTAGCGAAGCAAATTGTACATTATCCTAATAGATTAAGAAAATAATAGCCCATTTGGATCATTTCCTGGGCCTCTATCCAAACCATGAGATAGTTTTGCTAGTCATTAAATGTATAGGGGGGAGGTGGGCTTTTTGTTCATAACTATATTGCATTTCTAAAGGGTACTGTATTCACTGCTTTATGAGTGTAATCTAATCAGGAAAATAATTGATTCATAGGAGGATTGCTCCCTTGACAAACCTGCCATTGTTTTAAACTGCAATAGCAATCCCAATTCCATTTCAGGGCTTTAGTTTACACATGGCCACTGATAAACAATTATTTTCAGAAAAAAATGCTTACCTATTTACATTTGCTCCATTAACTATTTCATCAGAGTTAGGTCACTTGTAACATGTGTCAGGCCCATAAGAATAAGGACAACTAAGAGTATCCAAGATGGGGAATGAGTAGACTTGCAACTTACAACCAAAGGAACCCTCTGTGCCAATAGGAGATAAAATGACTACCTATTGTCGTGACATGAATTTAGTCTGTTCATCACTGAACAATAGGGACAATCTGGTAGTGGCTCGTGAGGCTGTTTTGTGGTTTACTGTACTGCTTCAGTTTTATGTCCATGTGACAGCCAGTCCTGTGACTACAACAAGCAGATTTACTGGCTATGATACCAACATTTAACATGGAGATTTTATACAGTTAAATTCATAATCAGAAGACCCATGCTTCATGCATAATCATGCTTAATTAATCTATTTTGGTTGTTGTTTATATTTGTAGGTGTCCTTTCATTCTTAGCAAGAGTTTCTTATAGGCCATTAATTTCAATTTCTACCTCCTAGCTTTTTAAAAATGCACCAATATCTGGGGTAACCATCAAATTATGGTGATTTAATGTGTTTGTGAATTCATTATCCCAAATAAGTGATCATTGTTTAAGGGGTCACTGAAAAACTGTTTTATATCATAGCATCAAGAGAAAAAGATTTCTTCAGCTTAAAATGCAGTTTTTTGACTCTAGTGGTTAAAAAACAACTTATGGGGTCAGTTCTCTTGGCCTCTGGATCAAACTCAAACCCTCAGATGTGGCAGCAAGTGCCTTACAAATTAAGCCACCTCAATGGCCCTTAAATCATTTTAATTTTTGCTGCTAATTTTTTTTCTTTTTTCACTATTCTTCTCCCACATATTACATCCTGACTGCAGTTTCCCCTCTGTCCATCTCCCCCCACCATCTCCCCTGTCCCCCCACCATCCACTCTTGCTCCTTTCCCTTCAGAAAAGGGCAGGCCTCCCAGGGATATCAATCAAACATGGAGTGGGGACTGTCTCTCACTCTTTTGCTTTAAACACATTTTTTAAAGACAAATTTTATATGCAATTTGATTTTTCACAGCTGGAGGAGGCTTCTGCCTTGGTATCAGGCAGTAGGGTCTCTGAATTGTTTTGTTGAATCTTCAAAACAGCCCGTGTACTAAACATCCCTATGCTGTAGATGAAAAAAGTGAGGTCCAAATGTAAAGAAAATATGTTCAAAACCATGCAGCTAAAATGTGTGGAGCAAGTAGATGGTTAGCCGAAGCACCCTTCCTCATATAGACAATGGTGGTTGCAAATTTGATGTACTTACTTCTAATTTCATTTTTTATTTACCATTTCTGCATCTTGGTCAGTAAACTAGCCTAGATTCACCTTGAAATTACAGACTTCTACTTTTTGTGCATTAAATCTACTTCAAAGTATCCAGTGTCAGCATTCAATAAATGTTTTGATTGGTTGGTTTGTCTTTGTTCTGTTCTGATTTTTTGTAGTTGTTGTTTACTAATTTTTTCTGTTTTGAGATGTCGTCTTATTATGGAGCCTGTGATGACTTCTATTTAGTAGTGACAATTCTTATGCTTCAGCCTTCCAAGTACTGTTATTAAAGGTGTGTAATCTCTACTACACCTGGCTACACACACACACACACACACACACACACACACACACACACACACACACACACAAGCATGCACCAAATACTTCAAAATATGTTATAAACTAAATGAGCTGTTTCTCTCATTATTAAGCACTTTCTCCAAGGTGAGCATGACTGCCACCAGCAATCTGAAGATTTATGGCTCAAACTGGGTATGGTGACACACACCATCAATCCCAGCACTTGGGAGGCAAAGGCAGGTGGATCTTTGAATTTGAGGCCAGGCTGGTCTACAAAGCCAGTTCCAGGACAGTCAGGCCTACACAGAAAAAAAATGCCATCTCAAATCCCTTCCCCCCTCAAAAAAAAAAAAAACAAAAACAAAAAAAAAAACAAAAAACAAAAAACAACTGTGTTTCAAGTAACATCATTGGAAGAGGAGACAGAAGATTGTAAGGTCCAGAGGCCAGGGACTGGGATCCCAGGACTGGGATCACACAGTGTCTTCTGGAATTGACAGCTCTGCTCCATTCATGAACACACAGGAGTTGCAGATGCATACACAAGACTTGCATAAGATCACAACAGTCAACATTGAGGGGAGAAGGGTTTAAAACCTTCTTCACACCTAGCTGAAGAGCTATTGGCAGCTAATGACTTGAGGGAGAATAAGTTTTCTTTAGGAGTGTGGCACCTGGAAGGTTGACCATACTCCAGTTGGCCCTACATCCGTGTATGAATCAGTAGTCATAATTGGACTCAGTGGGTTATATTTTTTTTAAAAAGACATTTAGTTGGGAAGGTTACATGGGAGATGATTTAGGAGAAGCTGGAGGGGGTGAATATAATTGAAATTTATTGTATCTATGCATGAAATTATCAAAGAATAAGTACAAATATTATATATTTTTAAAAGTTGTGTTTTTTCAGCAGAAAAGCCCCAGTGGCAAATGGCACTAGACTTGATAGCTTGGATCTCCCAACTTAATTCACGTACCCATTTCTTAACTGGTTGCCCTCCCCAGGAATAAAGAGTATTTCAATCATCTGTACTCCTTGAAATTAAGATATCAACTCTGAAATTCTAAGGAAAACTAGTTTCCACAGATAAGGAACAATATCCCCAATAAAACAAGCAGAACATGTGCAAAAAAAATGGAGAAAAGATATTCTACTATTGTACTATTGTGTACTGTTGCACTCTTGCGCACTGAAGTTTCAAAGAAATTTTGAGACATTTATTATAATAAGTCATCGAATCTGACTTGTTCCATATACAGACGACTTACCTGAGTTTCAGAGAGAAAGTGACTTCCCCATGGCCACACAACTTGATAGGGTCAGAGATACACACTACAATATGTTGAACTACCTCTGCTTTTATTGGATTTGAGACAGTGATTGTCAGAGAAAACGAAGATGATCATAGCTTTTATATAAGTCAACACTCTCAGCTGCTTCACGGAATTTAGTTTCTATATATTGCTGCAAAAAGGGGACAGTCTCAAGGGAAAGCAATTTGCTAGATAAAAAGGAAAGCTAACATGTTCTCCAAAGACCATTCCCTTCAAAGCAAATTGAGTCTGACACTAAGATGGCTATAATAAAAAGGAAGATGATAACAAGTGGTAAGAAAATGGGAAAACTGAAATGTTCAGACATTGCTGATGGAAATGTGAAATGATGAATTCTGCTTACATGTGAATGCCCACAGGAACATTATTCAAATAGTCAGAGACTGTAACAACCCAAATGTCCACCAACTGAGGATTGGGCAAACGAATGTGGTATATCCATATAAAGGAATACTACCCAGCTAAAATGGCTGTGAGGCACTAACACATGCTCCAACATGGTACACCTTGAAAACATTGTGCTAAGTGAAAGAAGTCAGACATAAGAGGCCATGTATTAAATCATATATATATATATATATATATATATATATATATATATATATATATATATATTGTTTAGAGTAGCCAAAAAGTAAATGGGTGGTTTCCAGGGCACGAGGGGAAAAGAACAGAAAAGCATGTTTTTTTGTTTACAATTTCATACATATTTTCAATGTATTGTGGATATATCCACCACCCACCACCTTCTTTTATCCCCATCCCATTGTTGCAGACCCTATGCTTTGTGATCAGTCCCTCCTCTACTTTTGTTTCTTTTATTTTTATTTACCCCACTGAGTCTAATTAGAGTGCTTGTGTGAGCAAGTATGACATGCTAACAGGAAGGAACATGGGCGACTCGGTAACTTATCAGTGGATATACTGTTGAAGAAAATGACAGCTCCTTCACTGGTAGTCATTAACTGCCAATAGCTCCTCAAAAGGGGTAGGGCCTCATAAGCACCTCCTACATCCTTGACAGAATGTTGGAGTGACCAATCTTGTGTAGGTCTTGTGAAGTATTCACAGTTGACACATGGTCATGATTGCAATGGCCATGCCATATTCAGAAGACGGCGCTTCATAGTACTCTTTCTCAAACATCTTGGAATTAAATTGTAGCTGGAAGATTTCCTGTGTCCCACCTGGCCTGAGGTTGAGACAAATCTCTCACCCACAGTCCCATAGCCTTTTATAAAATAATCACACAGAGGCTTGATATTGTTTATAACTGCTCGGCCATTAGCTCAGGCTTATTACTGACTAGCTCTTACACTTAAATTAACCCATAATTCTTACTTATGTCTAGCCACATGGCTTGATACTTTTTCTCAGTTCTGCCTTGTCATGTTGCTTCCGCTGTGTCTGGCTGATGACTCCTGACTCAGCCTTCCTTTTCCCAGAATTCTCCTTGTCTGCTTATCCCACCTATATTTCCTGCCTGGATCTTGGCCAATTAGCATTGTATTTATCAACCAATCAGAGCAACACACATTCACAGCATATAGAACAATATCCCACATCATTAAATAATGGTAATGGTTCCATATTTTTATAAATATAGTAAAATAATTTCATTGTGTGTTACGTAGATGGCTAAATACAAACTGATTGACAGATGTTGGGTAGAGGATAGATAGATGGATAGATAGATAGATGGATACATACATTCATACATACATACATACATACATACATACATATATAACAGATGGATGGGTATATAGAAAGATAGATAACAGATGGATTGATAGAGATAGATAGATAGATAATAGATGGATGGATAGATAGATAGATAGATAGATAGATAGATAGATAGATAGATAGATAGATAGATAATCAAGTACTGAGTCTTAGGTTGCCTATTGGAAGTACAGATTCTGTGGATGATTGATGGATAAGTAAAATGCTGATTGGCCAGTAGCCAGGCAGGAAGTATAGGCAGAACAAAGAGGGAGGAGAATTCTGGGAAGTAGAAGGCTGAGGAGGGAGATGCTGCCAGCTGCCGTGATGAGAAGCAACATGTTAAGATACCGGTAAGCCACAAGCCACATGGCAATTTATAGATTAATAGAAATGGGTTAATGTAAGATATACGAACAGCTAGCAAGAAGCCTGAGCCATTAGGCCATACAGTTTGTAATAATATAATATAAGTCTCTGTGTGTTTACTTGGGTCTGAGGGCCGTGGGAGCTAGGCAGGAACAGGATAACTTCAGCTACATACAGACACATGCAAAACAGCTATGTCCCCTGCCTTTATGAAGCAAATGGTCCTAGGCAGGTATGTTTTCTCTACCAAAACAGAGAAGGCAAAGAGTAATGTAAACAAGAGCAAAGTGGCCTCCTTAGTTGAGAGACAGTTACCAGCACTTTCTTTAGAAACCCATCGAAGAGAAGATCTTCTTCTGTGACTGTGTAATAGCTACTGTTTGTAGGATCTTTAAGAGAGAAGGAGAACACTTAACCAGAGGTGCAGTGAGAGTGTGATGCACCTGCAGGAAAGTGATGCTCAATAGGACCTACCATGGCACTACACATTGTACCCGATGATGTAGGGTGAGCCCTCAGAGACACACTGCCTATCACCCTCACCAATTACCAATTTCATTCTCTCACTACCAGAAAGGCTCCTGTTGCTCTGGAAGGAGTCTTGGTAAGGAAGGGAGAACATACACCGTGGAAGCAGGAATTTGTCACTACACATAGGAACCATCCACCAGGCTTCAAACAAAGCTAGCAATGGGCTGAAAGGATATGAGACAGACATTAGTAGTGACTGTTACAGAAAATATCCAACAGAACCCAAGCTAGAATCTCTCCCACCCATGGGTTTGGCCCTCTTTGTACCAGGAACTACCATATGAACAATACAATGACGTAAAATGACGGCCTAAGTAGAGATTGTTTATCCAAATATTTGTTTCACGGACCCTAATTATCCAGGCCAAAGCAAATAAGCATTGGCATATTCATATTCTGGTTTTCAATCTACATACAGGAGCAAATTTTCCTTTCTACCCACAGTGACAAACTTTCATGGGGATGAGGGTGTTGCATTATGGAATCTTCTTGACATAGTAAACCTCTCGCTTTTTAATATCACTTTGCACATATCTGGCGCATCTTTCAAGGGCTCCCCTGACTTATCATAATTGTGTCATGATTTACTTAAAAGCCTAGTGAACAAAAGAAATGGGTGAACTTGACCTGTGAATGTGGAGAGTCCTGTGGGATTCTATTATGGTTGGAGGTGAAGGAAGGAGGATCCAGTTAGGAGACATGGAATGATAAAGAACAGAGTAAAATGGGATAAAATGTTTTCTAGATAAATATATTTTTAAACTTGAGATTTACTTATTACGGTTTTGAAAGCTTATGATTATGGTGATATCCTGTGTGTACTGTAACAAATAAAGCTTGTCTGAAGAGCAGAGGACAGAGCCAGCCACAGAGTTAGTCATAGAGGTCAGGCAGTGGTGGCACACACCTTTAATCCCAGCACTTGGGATCTCATCCCTTTGTTACCAGTACTTGGGAAGCACACATGTCATTAATCCCAGCACTAGGAAGGTTGAAACAGGAAGTAATACAACTGGGCGGAGAAAGGCATAGAAGGTGTGAGGAGACAGGAACTCAATCGTTTTGGCTGAGGACTCAGGGGCATTCAGTCTGAGGACTCGTGGAGACAGGATCTTCCCCTTTCGGCTGAGGAGTTGACAAGGTAAGAAATGGCTGTGGCTTGTTTCCTCTGATCTTTCAGCATTTGACCCTGATATCTGTTTTTATTATAAGACCATTAAGGATTCATGCTACATGTGATATTTTGATGCTGTGTAAAAATACAATATATTTGGCACTTTGTGTTTTAGATGCTAACTTGCTGTTTAAAGTTTGTCTATGGCAACTGCTCAGGATGGAATTGTTAGTTGTGACATTATAGTGCATACTTGGAGACTGGTGAGGGGTGGCATCAAAATAGTGAGCCTAACTAGCCAATCCCTGAAACCCTCACAGCCGACCTAATGTAAGTGTCCAGTGAAGAAGATTTAACTAACATCTATTGAGCACTTACTGTTTACCCATCCTTGCTGCCAGCTAAGGACATTCCTGGGGAAGTTTAAACTGAATCACAGTTCTGGGTCTTAAAGAGCTGGAGACGTGGAACGAGCATGATTAAAGCCTAGTGGAAGGCAGGCTTACTCTTGTTAAGTAAAAACCAAAGTCTGTTCTCAGCTTCGCAGTTTGGGAAACTGATTTGAACAGCATCAAGAGTGATTAGTCACTCAGAAGAAAAAAAAATCCGAGAATAACCACGGCAGCTCTCCATCTGCAATTCTCATTTTCTCTGCTTTGCTGACTCATAGCTCTTCTGACCACCACACCCTTTCCTTGTGTGTTTGCGTTAGTTTTTCAACACTTTAACATAACAACTTAAAGAGGGAAAAGGTTTGTTTGGGATCCAGCTTCAGCTGTGGTCACTTGGCTTTGTTGCTTCTGGACTAGGGTTAAGGAGAATATCATGGTGTAGCTAGAGTTTTCCTGCCTTGCCCACAGTCAGGACAAATCTTTTTCACCCGCCAGTCCCACAGCCGCTCAGACCCAACCAAGTAAACACAGAGACTTATATTGCTTACAAACTGTATGTCCGTGGCAGGCTTCTTGCTAACTGTTCTTAAAGCTTAAATTAATCCATTTCTATAAATCTATACCTTGCCACGTGGCTCGTGGCTTACCGGCATCTTCACATGCTGCTTGTCATGGCGGTGGCTAGCAGTGACTCCTTCTGCCTTCCTGTTCTTTCTTTTCTCCTCTCTGTTAGTCCCGCCTATACTTCCTGCCTAGCCACTGACCAATCAGTGTTTTATTTATTGACCAATCAGAGCAACACATTTGCCATGCAGAACATCCCACGGCATCATGGCAAGAAGCAGCTAATGGGGAAAGCTGCTCACCTCCCTCTCCTTTGCCTCCCGCAGGCAGGAAGCAGAGAGAACAAGAAGAGGAGTCAGGAACAAGATGTATCCTTCAAACTATGCCATAGTGACGTGCTTGCTCCAACCAGGGTCTCCTTCTAGTGTCTGCCACAATGCAATAATGTTATCAAATCATAACTTTGTCAGTGGATTCAATCGCCTCTCACTGATTAACCTCTTGGAACCAAGACTTCAATACATGAGTTTTTTGAGGGATCACTTCATATCCAAGTCATAACAATGCTAAATGTGTGACCACAGATGATAAAGCACATGGAATTTGAAGCTAATCAGCCTGGCTGAAAACAGAGTTATTTAACAGATTCAATATTATTACTATTTTAAGAAATAAATCTTACCACTAACGAACAAACATAGATTAAAAACTTCTTGCCCGGTGGTGATGGTGCATGCCTTTAGTCCCAGCACTTGGGAGGCAAAGGCAGGTGAATCTCGGTGAGTTTGAGGCCAGCCCAATCTCCAGAGCAAGTTCCAGGACAGCCAGGGATACACAGAAAAACCCTGTCTTGAAAAACATAATAAAAAACAAAAAACAATCAAACAAACAAAAGACAAAAAAAAAGTTTCAATAAAATACACACAAATTGAATACAGGTATATATTAAAAAAGATCATCCACCATTATCAAGTTGACTTTATCCCAGAGATACAGGAAGGGTTCAACATAATAAGTCAATAAATATAATAAATCTTATAAAGTGACTAAAAATAGAAATAACATAATCATCTCATTATGCAAAAAAGGACTTTGGCAAAATCCAACATGACTTCATGATAAAAGTCCTAGAGAGAGCAGACCAGGGAGGGAGATACCTCTACTTAATAAAGGCTGTACATGATAAACTCACAGCCAACATCTTCCAAAATGGTGAACAACTTCAAACATTCCCATTAAAATCAGGAATGAGATAGCACAGTTCATTATCTACACACCTTTTCAATATAGTGCTTCAGGTACTGACTAGAGCAATAAGTGAAGAGGAAAAAGTAAAGAGATACAAAAGGAAAATAACCCTATATCTTAGTTAGACTTCCTATTGCTATGAAAAGATACTATGACCACAGCAACTCTTATAAAGGAAAATATTTAAACTGTAGTGGCTCACTTACAGTTCAGAGGTTCAATCCATTATCATCATGGTAGTACATGGTGGTGTGCAGGCAGACACGGTGCTGAAGAGGTAGCTGAAAGGTCTACATCTTGTGTGGACAACAGGAAATAGTCTAAGACACTGGGTGGTATCTTGAGCATATTTATGAGACCTCAAAGCCCACCTCCACAGTGACATACTTCCTCCAGTAAGGCCACACTTCCTAATAATGCCACTCACTTTGGGGGCCATTTCTTCAACCACCATAGATGGTTGATGACATGATGTTATACATAAGAAATCACAAAAATTCTACCAGGGAACTTCTAGAAATGAAGAACACTTCAGCAAAGTGGCAGAAAAGAAAAACCAACCTACAAAATTCAGTAGCATTTCTATATACCAATAACAAACATGTGAGAAAGAGATCATGGAGACATTCGTGTTCACAATTGCCTCTAATATAAATAAACAAATATGTAGAAATAAAACTAACCAAAGAGGTGAAAGACCTCTCCAACACAAACTTTAAATCTCTGAATAAATTGAAGAAGACCTCCTATGCTCATAGATTGGTAGAATTAATACTGTGAAAATGACCTTACTCTCAAAATAATTTATAATGTTTTATTTTTCAAAGAAATACCAAAACATCCCCACAACATTGTTCTTTACAGAAAAAGAAAAGAAAGCTTAAAAGTCAAATGAAATCACAAAAGACCCCAGATAACAAAAGCAAATCTAAGCAAAAAGAACAATTCTGGAAGGCTTACCATTCCAGATTTCTAGATACATTATGGACCTCTAGTGATAAAAACAGCATGGTCCTGAAACGAAAATACACATATATATCAATAGAACAAAACAGAAGGCCCAAATATGAGTACATGTAAGTATAGTCATCTGATATCTGACAAAGATACCAAAAGTACAAATTGCAAATACGACAGCATCTTCAACAAATGGTGCTAGGGAAATGGGATGTCTAGATGTAAAAGAATGAAATTAGACCTATATCTATCAACCTGCACAAAAGTCAACTCCAAATAGACCAAAGACCCCAGTGTGAAACCTGAGACACTGAATCTGCTGGAGAAAAGTGTAGGCAGAACTCTACAGGAAATAGGTGTAGGAAAGGACTTCCTGAATAGGACCACATTTACTCAGGAATTAAAAGCCAACGACTGACAACTGGGATCTCATAAAACTAAAAAGCTTTTGCAACAGCTAAAGAAGCAATCAATCAAGGAAAGAGGAAACCAAGAGAATGGGAGAGACTCTATCAGCTATACATCTGACAGAGAATTAGTATCTGAAGTATAGAAAAAGCTCAAAGAACAAAAATCAAGAAAACAACCCAGTTTAAACATGGGTTACAAATATGAACAGAGTGTTCTCAAAAGAAGTAAAAATGGCTAAGAAATATCTTTAAAGTTGGTCAACATCCTGAGCAATTAGAGAAATGCAAATTAAAAAGTTTTGAGATTACATCTTACCCCAAACAGAATGACTAAGATCAAAAAAACAGCTGACAGCAAGTGCTGGCGAGGATATAGGGAAACAGGGTATCTCATTCATTGTTGATGGGATTGCAAACTTGAATAGCCATCATGGAAACCAATGTGGTTAACTCTCGGAAAGCTAAAAATGTATCTGTGTTGCGGGATATTTGATCATAGTGTGTGAAGATGTGTCTCTGTCCTTCCTTGCCTGCCTAAGGCATCTTCTGATTGGTTTAATAAAGAGCTGAATGACCAATAGCTAGGCAAGAGAGGATAGGCAGGACTTCTCGGCAGAGATAGAAACTCTGAGAAAAATCTGAGGTGTGCAGGATTCGCCAGCGAGACATGAAGCAAGTTAGACCTACTGTACTGAGATGTAACAAGACACAAGGCAAAATATAGATTAATATAAAAATGTTAATTTAAGTTTTAAGAGCTATTTGAGAACAAGCCTAAACTAGTGTCAAGGTTTTATAATTAATAGGAAGCCTCCATGTCATTATTTTGGAGCTGGTGGTCCAAAGAAAGTTTGACTACATATCTACCATATAACAAAGCTATACCATTCCCTAGCAGGTGCCTAGAAGTTATCCCACTCCACAGAGCTCCCCATGTTCATTGCTGCTCTATTTGCAATAGCTAGGAAATAAAAACAACCTAAATGTCCTTCAACTGATGAATGGATAATGAAGAAGTGGTACATGTATACCACAGAATTGTATTCAGCTGTAACGGAAAAGGAACGGAGTGATCCTGTAAAGTGGCCTTCATTGGCTGGACCAAGGATGGACCCTAAGCCTGGAGCAGTGCTGCAGAGAGGTGACTTTATGTGCTGTTCCAACTCGTTCTTGCTTGAGCAGGCTACAAGGGAGTACCAAGATCATCAAACACACCTTAAGAAGCAGAGAGCTATCAGACCCCCAAAAGTTCCATATAATCCACACTCAGATGTCCCTAGCGATGAGCCCTGGAGTGTGAGTTGTATCAACACAAAGGGATTCTGTCTAAGACACAATGTTCAGTGAGCACCTTTGCCAATGTGCACAATTCTCATGTTCCAGCCTCAGCCTCGCAGACAGGGCAGATAGCTAAATAGTAGGATGGAATCATTACCTTTTTTTTTTTTTTGTTTCTTTTTTCAACAATCCCCATTACCTAAGACTTCTCTGAGGAGGTTACTTATATCCCTAGGGTATAAAACAAAGGCAGGAATTATTCATGTGGTCAATAAAAGTGTGCTAAAACCCTGCTGTAGTTCTAGCAATAAATAAAACAAAGATTTCCTGTGCTCCTGGATTTTATATACAACCTGAGGAGATGTTCAATAAATAACTATATAAAAATGTGTCCTGTTAGAGCTGAGGAGGCAGATATAGAATATGCATAAGAACAGGGAATGGATTATTTTCTTAGAGTGAAGATTTTAACTGAAAAATAACATGTGAGAATTTAATGTGAAAATTAAAGGATATATTAATAATGATAATCACTGTTTAGGGTATTTTTTAATGCACCCTCAAAGACTTAAGGAGGGTAGGGCAAGTCAACACTCTCCAAAAGAATGATTTCCAAATCTCTAAGGAAACGCATTTAGTCTCCTCTATAATTAATAGTAATCTGATGGGAATTTTTGGAAAACAATGAGTAGGAATATCTTTGATCTGTTCACTCAGAGGAACCTGAGACAAAACGGGTGCCCATTTTATTGCCTGCAACCTATTTATTTTGTCCTGTATTGCTATTAAAACTTTGACTTTTTGCTTGACTTGGTCCTCCTGAATTATTCCTCCAAACGTACAAAAATTTAATCAGTGCCTTATTTTGTGTTACCCTGCCCCTTAAAATTTGTATGCCTCCTAAATTTTTTCAACTACCATCTTAAGTCTTGTGGGAAATGCACAGTTCTCCCTGGGAATATTTAGACTCTTGAGGTTTCTATGACTCTAGTTACCTCTGGCTCCAATTTCCAGCTTCCACTAAAGTTTCTCCCCTTGCATTCTGTGTCTTTGGATTGTGCCTTTATTCTTTTACTGGTGCCTCATCGTTACCACATTCCCAGCCTCTCAATACAAACACACACTTCATTCCACTCATATGAAACATCTTTTAGATAAACATTTACTGGCAAAGATGTCATGTAGCTAGACAAATTTTTAGCAGATAGTCTAAAATTAGGAATTACCCTTCTCTGACTTTGAGCTAGTTTTCTGAGGATTATTGTCAAGTTAGAACCCACATTTTTATAAATTGACCATATACCCCCTATTTTCCCTTCCTATCCCATTATTCCCCCTCCGTCCCCATTGTTTGCTCTCTCATTAATTTTGTTCAGTTCATTGAGAAAACATTTACGTATTTCTCTCTTTCCTTCTCCCAGATTTGCCCCAGATGTCTTATCTTTACATCAAAGCAGTCTATCAAGCTATTTTCCCCCCAAGAAAATATAGTAACAGTAAATTTTACTTTCTATTTCCCTACATAAAGAAACTCTGAAAAAAATCTAAGCTGTTTTGAATGAAATTTTTGGGACCATCTTGAAATAAACCTCTCATTTTCCTGCTCAAGTGGAAAAGCATTGTGGGTCTTCCATCACCGTCACCACTACCACCATGATAGTGTTTTAATAACAGACAGTCATCTATTCACATATCATGTTCCCCTGGTTAACTAGAAAGTGGAATGGCAATGCATTTCTTTAAATTGCATTTGGCCTTGCTTAAAACAAGAGCAAATTCAAAGCTTGGTCTGTGTGCTAAGAGGCTTCTTCTGTGGGAAAGCAGTCAAGGATAACCATAATCACAGCTAGTCTCCACTCTCAGGAAGTGCAGTGGCAGTGTGAAATTGAAAATACAGTATCTGCAACTCTTCTTTATTGTATATAAACACTTGGCATCATTAGCGGGCAGAGCTGTGGTATGGAACAAGCTAGGAAAATGTCATTTCCATATGGATTTAGATTTCACTGTCTCTGAGAATTAAGCTCATCCTTGACATGTGCACAAGTATGTGCCTGTGTGTTTATATGCATACGCCAATGGTTACCCACATGGACTCGAGAAGAATTAGAGCTGTCTGCAACTCGTACTTCTGGAAAATTCTTAAAGGAACTAAATTTAAATGCTTACTCTACCTGGATGGTGGAGAAAAGCCTAGAGCATCAAAGAGCATGAATCCTGTGCTATAAAAGTCTCCAAGACATCATGTCAGACTTGTCAGCTCTAACTTGAGGATGTAGGATGATGAGGAAGGAACTAGTGAGAAAGGTAAGATGAAAGAAACATGAGTTAGTAGGAAACAGAGTAAAAACATCTATGAAGTTGAAAGATGCTATTATATATTAGGAAATAAATCTGAGCAGAGGAGGAGAAAGAAAAGGCAGAAACTATGATGGACCCAAAGCAAACTTTGGACTTAGAGGGGCTTGGTTTACCTTACTACTCTAAACATCATTTGAGAGAGCCATAGGGCCATTTCCGCACAGTGTAGTATGGAGAACAAGGACAGATCTGCAAAAAGAAGTGGGTTCTGGCCCTTAATCTTGTTCTTCAGTAATTTTAAAAGGTGGGGCCTACTATTAATAATGCCTTCTGGGAAGTCCAGGCCATGAAAGCCAATGGATCTGAGCAGTGGCCCCTGTAGGGCCAGAAGTAGTGTGACACAGCATGAGACAGAACGTGAGATGTGAAGGTTCCCACTTCCAGAAGGTGACCTTGGAGACACGGTAATCCCATAACTATATCCCCAGGGTAACAGAGAATGTGAGCACTGATGAGAACAGGCTGCTGAGACTCAGCTCATTCCTGGTGGAAGACTCCACTATCATTCAGCACGTCAGGTGACTCAGCAATGACAATGGGTGCTAAAGGACACTGCATTATAGTAGGTGGCATTAAAGAAAGAAAAGGGCCGGGGGCCAACCCTGGCGGTGGACAGGTCTCAGCAGAGGATGTAAGGTGTTGGTGGGAGGAGGAGTGAGCCAGGCCATGGTGGTGAGAAGCCTGCAAGCTGACTGACTAGCAGCCAGAGTGCTTCTTTATTTATATAGAATTTAGTAAGCAGGGATACATCCATGTTGTTCCAAAACATAGATCATATCATTTATGGTTTTGGACATGTGTTTCACTTCCTCTTGCTCATCTCTTAGTTATCATTAATAAACTATGACAGAACAGAGTTATCATTTTTAATAATTTTCCCTCAAGTTTTGACATCATTAACAAACAGAGTCATCATTTTTACTCATTAACCCTATAACCCAATTTTTAAAAATCTAGAGGCATATGACAGTCTGTTCTTAGGCTAGTAGCTTTTGTGGCTACAAGAACATTAGACCAAAACAAAATTTTCAAGCCAGCCTGGGCATATTGCCATGCCCCAAGCAGTGTATTATTAATTCCTAAAGGTCAGAGTGCCCAGAGTCCTCAGGCCAAAGCTGCTATAGTTATTATTCAAATTCTGGCATAATACAATGTTTATATTTTATGTATTTGTAGAATTTGTTTATGTCTAACCCCTGGCATTCTGTTGTTCTTTGGTCACATGACACCACAGTGGCTCTGCATGGGCTAACTTTTCTAAGAAAGGGAGGTCCTGACGTCTCAGTCTTTTATCATCTTTCCACTCTATTCTTTGCTTATCAACTTGTCTCTGGGTAGGCAGAGGTATATGCCATGTAATTGTCTGAGTGTACAGTGGGAAGAGGCTTGTAATCTGAACTGTGGCTGACTTCTCCAGCCCACTAAATTTTGTTGACCTTTTTGAGTTTACTTTGTTTGAATGTATTGTTTCTGAGTATGTACAGGGACAGATGTTTCAAGAATGTCTCATTTTTAAGTTTACTTTGTTTTGAGTATCTTGTTCTTTTGTAAGTACAGGAACAGATGTTTCAAGAATGCCTCATAGCCTCATAAAGAGACCTCTGGCTTCTTTATGTGTGTCATAACCTCTAAGGCATAAGGAAGACCTTCAAGTAGATAAGGATATCTCCCTAAAAGCTAGAGGGGTAGTATGTTCAGGACTTTCCTGGGAAAGCTTGGAAACAGTATTTCTTGGAGACGGCACAAATGATTCATAAGAAATTTTCTATCAACTCAATATCCTCAAATTGTACAAATATTAAAAGTGCCCCAATATGCAATGGGTGGAGATGAAAACCAAAGGTGGCAATGGCTTTGCTGGATCTTTGTCAAGCAGCTGTGCTGGCTTTGCGACTTTTGCTGTTCCCATCAAATATGGCTGTGGCAGAAAAGACTTATTTTATGTGTGTAGGTGTTTTGCCTACATATATGTCTGTTCACCAGATATGTGGCTGGTGACTGTGGAGACCAGAAGAGTCTCCTGGGACTGAAGTTATAGACAGTTGTGAGCTACCATGTGGGCACCAAGAATCAAACCCAGGTCCTCTGAAACAGAGGCCAGTGATCTGAACTGCTGAGCCATCTCTTCAGCCCCAAGACTTCTGTCTTTAATATGTATCTATAGAGTCATCCAATTCAAGGAGTGGGAATGAAAGCACTTTGGGAGCAGCAACCTTGAAATTGAATTCTTAAGGACATCTTGGAAGTCCATGCTGGCTATAATTTTTAATCATATTGATGTCTTACAGGAGTCAAGTAATTTCCAACTAAAACAACTAACATTGACCAGGGGCATTGTCTTAGAAAGATTTGGATATGGCGAGAGGGACAATGATAGTTTTGCAGACTGGGGACATACTTGAGAGAATACCTCTACCCTCCCCCCCCCCCGTGTCATCTGCTGCTCTTATCTTGGTGTGGAAATGGAGAGGAGTGGGCATCCAGCACACAAGCCACTCACACACTCTTTTGGACTCGGCTAGAGATACCATAGCCAAGAATTTGGCTTTCAATGGCGAGTTCATGCCTTCAGTAATGAGGATTTATTTTAGAATTTTCTGGAAAGGAAGTAACCTTAAAGCCTTTACAGGAAGTGACACATCTACTGTAGTACAGACAGATGCCCAGGAGGCTTCTGGGGGAAATGTCCATGGTACAGTAGCATTCATTAAACAGACCAAGAGCAGAGTTGCCCAGGATTCCACTGAGATGGTTAACTTTTGGGTCAAGGCAATGATACCCAGATATTTGACCCACCATTATTCTAGATGTCTCTAGGAAGATACCGTTTAGATGAGAATAACATTTCAGTCTGAGTAAAGATGATCACCCCTCATAATGGCGATGCATCTCCCACAAAAAGCTGAAGCCCCTGATAGAAAAAAATAATTAACTTTTCTGGAGGAAGAGGAGTTTGCTAGCAGACTGAAGTCATACTCTAGCTCAGTGATTTACAACCACTGCTGTGACCCTTTAATACAGTTCCTCATGTTGTGGTAAATCCAATCATAACACTATTTTCCTTGCTACTTCCTAACTGTACTTTTGCTGCTGTTATGAATCATAATGTAAATCTCTGTGCTTTCCAATGGTCTTAGGTGACCCCTGTGAAAGGGTCATTTGACCCCCAAAGAGGTCAAAACCCACAGGTTTAGAATCGCCTGCTCTAGCTATAATACTGCTTCTTCAGGGATCCAGCCTGCAGGTGCATCTTAACATCTGCGGCCCTTACTCTTGACAGCTGCCTGGGCACCCTCTGCGTTCAGCAACCGTTCAAGTCTCTCCTCTCCTTTCCTCCCTTCCCATCCCCTCTCTCTCCCTCCCTCTTCCTCTCTTCCTTTCTTCCTTCACCCCCCCCACAGAGGGGGTGGAAGGAGGGAGGGAGAGAAAGAGAGAGAGAATAATGTTAAGAATGGGGCTGGAGAGATGGCTTAGCAGTTAAGACCACCTACTGCTCTTGCAGAGGACCCAGCTTCAGTTCCCAGCACCCACATCAGGCAGCGCACAACTTCCTCAATTCCAGATGCAGGAGATCCAACACCTCTGGCTGCTATGGGTACCTGCACTCATATAGACAAGCCCACATGGACACACACGTACAATTTTAAATAATAAAAATAAATCTTTAAAAAAGATTTATATCTGTAGTAGGGTTATTCCACCGAAACAATGGTAGACATTTTATAAATCAAGAGAATGTACCATTGTAAAACTGCTACAATTTTTCAAAATGCCTGCTTGAAAGAATACCCTTAATAAGAGAAATCTCCAAGCCACCCATGAGTCACACCATCATAGAGATTCCCCTGATCAAAACCAAATGTCATATTGCTGCTCCAGAAATGTCACATAATTAGATGGGGACTGGATAAGAGTCATCCACCTGCCACAGCATGAGGGCGGGGAGGGGGAGAGAGAGTGAATGGAAAGACAAGGCTGGTGACAGGCAGTGACACAGTGTACCTGGTGCAGGGCTTGGCCCCGGAGGCGCAGCAGGCCCCGCAGCATTCACACCGCACAATAGCAAGAAACGCTGCGAGCAGCTCATCCCATCAAAGTCGCTTTACTGACCATAAATCACAGAAACACCACAGCACCCCTAAGAGTAAAAGCGAGCCCTTGTACCTTCCCACTCTTTCCCACATGAGGACCCCCACGGCTCAGCTTAAAGGCTAGACACATGAAGAAGGACTATCTGCCTATTGATCATTGATCTTTCTACTAACTTGGTCAGACAAGTATTTTACTGATCCAGATGAAATTTATAATTTGCTTTTTATAAGATTCCCTATGAAAACATTATAATTTATTATATACTTTCCCCAAAGCAATAATCTCTGACTCTTTTGATGAATGTATCCCTATAATTGTCATTTAAATAATGCATCAGGATGCACAAAATAACTGGGGTAAAATGGAATTTAACAGATATATCTTTCAAGAGTTAGCATGTCTGGGCTATAGATATAACTTCGTGATAGAACGTTTGCTTAGCGTGAGTATGGATCTGGGCTTAATTTTATATATTTATATATATGTGTGTGTGTGTATGTATATATGTATATATATGTACATATGTATGTATATATCATTTTAAGACAACCGGTGGCAATGGCTGATGGGAGAGGGAGAGCAGTTTTCTTCCAAAATGCCACTCTAAGAGCTCACCTCCTTCATTGGGTAGCCCTACCCCATGTACATACTCATAGCACTAAGTGGACTTGGTGGTTTACAAAGAACACATAAAGTTAGGAGGGGACTAGTGGTGGGCAAGAAGGCAGAAGAAATGGAGGAGTAGAAATAGGTGGTGATTTTATCAAAACACAGTATATACACGTATGGAGTTTTTAAACAATAAAAGCAAACAAAAACAAAGAAAAGCAAGTAAGCACATAGCCTAACCATGACTCTCCATTCATAAATTGTATCCTTATAGCATCTACTGATATCTCACAAGTACTATAATACAAATACAAGAGTAGAAAAAGATCAAAGTCTGGGCCATCTTCAGCAATGGGGTCTTACCATCTAGCTCTAGAGGACAACAAAGAGCCTCTAATGTTCTGGAACCTTCCAGGAGCCTCCAAGCCAGCAATTCATATGGAGGCATCCTTAATCTGCAGTGAGATTTTCATTTAAAATTTACAGCTTCTAGGAGCAGAGGGAACCTCCATTAAAACTACTTTTCTTAAAATCATTACAGTTTATGTTCACCACATGTTTCTATATGGCTTTCTCATCTATCCAGTGTTCATGCTTACCTTCCCCCTCACCCTTACCTGACCTAGGTGGGGGGCTTGAATACTGATGTTTACTACATGAACAGGTAGTCAAATAGCCTTCTATACATTTATGCTAAGAGTAGGCTAATCCTGTTCTCAGCTTTGGATAGAGGAGCTCATTTTCAAAGTGAGTGACAGTGTACGCAGATTCACAGTCAACGCACTGAGAATAAGCAATCTTGAGTCCTCAGCCCTACACTGGGCATCTATAATGCCCTGTCCAAGGCCCAGGGAACATCACAGGAGAAGAGATGGAAGGACTTGAAGAGCCAGAGAGGGGAAGGAGTCCTGTGAACTGTCTTCTGGATGTGGCACAGGTGTTACAAGCATGATGCACCGTGCGATCGCTACAGGCACATGACTCGCACACTTGCATGCAAAAAAAGACACAAAGTAGGAGGAGAAGGGGTTGAGAAGTGTGCAGGGATTAGTGAGCATGGGAAGGGGATGTGAGAGGGCAATAAAGGGGAGTGTGATCAAAATGCTTGTAGACAGGTGTGAGACTGACAAAAAAAATTTTAAAATGTAAAGTCTTAACTAAAGAGATTTAGAAAACCTAACATTTTCTGTCTTTATTCTAGTAGGTGGTCCCACATGGGTCCCACTTGACAACGCACCAGAAAGAACTCTTCAGTTCCTGCTGTCTATCTCTCTAATATTAATCTATCAGAGATACAAAAGCAATGACCTCATTTCAGCTTGATGAGTACAAATCAGTCCAATGAGGCCGAACCTATCAACACAAAAAGATATCAAAGAAATGTCTTTGTAATAGGGGCATCATAAAGCCCTCTGGCTCTTCTCCCTTGTGTTTCTGAGGAAAGTGGTTTTTCAAAAACCCCAAGGAAGCCATTTTAGCATTTTCGTGGAGCAGAGCTTTACACCTCTCCATTCAGTACACTCATCATAGATTTTTTTTAAATAGCACATTATGTTCTACTCCCATGGCTTAAATGTGTTTTTATTCTCTCTCTTGTAATACTGATTTAAACTTCCAAGGGCAGGCAGGGTCTCCTATGCCTCTCATTCCTCCACACTGTGGGTGATGCTTAGAGTCATGTTTACCTAAGTCTTCAGAGGCTAATAATTCACTCCCTCACTCTGGTCCAAGGAAGCAAGATAAGTTTAGTGGTGTCAAACAAATTGTGGTGGCCTTTATTCATAATGCATTTGCTTGAAATGCCAGCTTGCTGCAAATATATGCCAGGGACCTGCGAAACAATAAAATGAATAAGGGTTCATGGCACGCTGCCCCACAGAGTTTACTCACCACATCTCTGAACCTCTGTGAGGTGGGACAAAGACAGCCATCTCCAAATGCAAGCAGGCCGGTGGTGTAAGGAAGGCTAGTGTGCCTTCAGCACTCAGCTGGGACAGACACATTTGGCCATCATTGCACAAATGGAAGCTTTGGGGAGGGGGGTCTTATGAATACTCCTTATAGGGCTGTGAAAGTCTGCAGAGGTCATCAGTCCACAGATTAACACTGAACATTCTCAGAACTAAGCAATCAGGACTAGAATGTGATCACAGCATTGCCAGCCACTGTTTCAACCAAGCGGTAAGCTATTGCCATCAAAGACGCCGTTTGTGGGAGAAAGCGTTTCCTTGCCCAACCATGACATCAGCTTGCTTCAGCAACAGCGCACACAGCAGTCTGGAGCTGGAATGCTTATTCCAAAGCTCTCTGGATTACAGATGAGGAAGGTGAAGGACAAAACTTGACATTCTGGAAATAAACCACCAGCTAGTTAAAGAATCAGGACTAGATTTAGAGCAGTCAAGAAGAGCCAATACTGAGAACGAATTTGTTTTACAGTTCGTCCTTATGTTTTCAAAGCAGGGTAGTTTGAAGTAACTGGGGAGGCAGAGGGGTGAGAGTAGTTGATTTTCTGAGTTGTTTCAAGAGCTAAATTTTATTTTTTGATTGCAAAAGTATTACACTTCAGTGACCTGAAGCCACCATAGATTTACATTTTTAATTGGCCTATTCATTGCTCTAAACAGCTGCCCCGTGTGTTATTTCAAATATTTTTTTTCATTAGCCTAATATGAACAGATTCATATGATGGCTTTGTGGACAGATAAACAAATTTTTGTTCCAACACGGGCATGGATTAGACATACTGCTCCATCATTTGCTTTTCTCACTAACATATTTTCCTATAGCCCTTTGCATAGACATGCTTGTTTCTTCTTGTTTTCATTGATGGGGTTGTTTTGCTTTTGTTAGTTCTTTGAGCATTCCATATGGCCTGCTTTGATTATATTCACCCTCCCTCTTCAGCTCTTCTCTGACCCACCCCCCTTTCCTTTCCCACCCAATCCCATGCTCTTCCCTGATCCCATCCTGGCCATTTGTGCTGCCCAAATATTCTTGAATGGGTGGCCTTCCACTGGAGTGCCGTCTACCTCTCAGGGGCTACACATGTAGAGAAAGCTGGCCTTTCCTCTTCCAGTGGCTGGGCATTGTCTATATTTCTTGGCTGGGGGGAGGGAGCTTCATGCCCAATGCCTCCCTCCTTGTTGAGGTTTGGCCCAGTTTAGGCACAGGTCTTGTGCATAGTGTCACGACAGCTGTGAGTTCATATTGCAACTGCCTTGCAGTTTCTAGAAGACACTGTCTCCTTGTAGTCATCTACTGCCCCTTTTCCATGATGGTCCCTGAGCTACTGTCTTACTCCAAGGTGCGTGTGTGTGTGTGTGTGTGTGTGTGTGTGTGTGTGTGTGTGTGTGTGTATGTGTGTGTTACATAGATATTATGTAGAGGTATTATGCTATTTATTTTATTGAGGGGAAAGTAGGCTAGTTCTAATTACTCATCCCTATAAAGAATGCTATCCTAAACCTATGACCCTTAATTGGAATGACATCTTTTAGGTCAGATTCATAAAGTGGGTTTGCTGAGCCATAGAGTGTTACTAAGACTTCAAATAGAAGTCCGTGGGATATCTTTCCCACATATTCAAATAAGATTTTTCAGAAACTACTTTTGATGGACTTTTTTTTGTTGTTTTTTTGTTTTGTTTTGTTTTGTTTTGTTTTTTTTGAGACAGGGTTTCTCTGTGTAGCTTTGTGCCTTTCCTGGAACTCACTTGGTAGTCCAGGCTGGCCTTGAACTCACAGAGATCCTCCTGGCTCTGCCCCCCGAGTGGTGGGATTCAAGGTGTGCACCACCACCCGGCTGGTAGACTTTTCTTTAGAGGCTACTTTTAAGAACCGGTAGTTAGAGGACAATTTTCCCCCATATATCTTGAAAGCCAATATAATGAATGACAAATGAACACACGTCAATGAATATTCATGGTCTCCAGTACAAGTGTTTGGAAATGACTTTAATTTTTAAACCCTGACCTTATTATGACACTTCAAATTAAAATATTGTGCAGTAATATAAAACAGTTTTATATCACAGTCTCTGAAGAAAAACAGAAGGTACCAAAGATGCCACATTTGGTGACACCAACTGTCCCTATGTTTAATCTACTTTCCTCCTGGTCTTTCTCTTCTACCTCCTACTCTCCTCATGCTCCTCTTCCTCCCTTGATGTTTCCTGGGCATTGTGTGCCCAGTGTAGCATATGCCCTGAGACACCACAGTTTCAGGCCTAATCCCATCTCTATTCAAACACTCTGAATGGACTTTGATCTTATCCAATTAGCACTTTGTAGAATTGAAAGAAGATAAAGGTTTTAAGGTGAGAAAGAAAACTAACATTTATCAGAATGTTCACATTGGTAGATATGCTATGTGGTCACTGTTCCTGCCCACAAGCATCTCTCCCAGAGGGGACTACCCACAATCTTCCCTTAGTGAAACTTGCTCAGGAAGCGTATACAGCCAGCAAGTGATGAAAGAGAGCTCCAAACCCAAATCTTGAGGCTTGAAAAATCCATGTGTGCCCTGTTTCCCAAACTGCCTTGGGGATTGTCTAGCCATACTGTACTGTATTGATGAGAGGTTAGCCCCAAATATGTCCAGGATTTTCCAAAGACGATAGAGCTAGCAATAGTTCCAACATTTGCTTCAACATCTAGTGTAGTGGAATCAATGGACTTAGTAACATCTGCAACTGGTATTAAATATACTGTTAATATGAGAATGACTTTCTAGCCCCTGCATTTCAGAATAACTACGTTCATAGCCACCCCAAAAGACTGGTTTCTAAAATGGATGCTGTCTTAATTTCATTTCCTGTAACTATGATAAAATAGCCCAACTAACACAATTGAAGGAAGATAGAGTTTATTTGGCTTATGATTCCAGGTGACATCATTGTGAGAAAAAAGTGCAGAAACTTGATGCAGCTAGTCATATCCACAGTCAAGACCAGACAGAAAATGAATGCATGCATGTGCTTATACTCAGCTCCTTTTCTTTTTCTCTTTTTTTTTCCTATAGCTGGAATCCAACTCCAGGTGCTTCCCACTTTTAGGCTGGGTCTTCATGGATCACTTATCATAATCAAGATAATCTCCCACAACATGTCCAGAGTCCAAACTGATCTAGACAATGTCTCCCTGAAACTATTTCCAGGGGATTATAGACTTTGTCTAGTTGACATTTAAAACTAACTGTTATAGATGTATACAATATCTCCTCAGTCTAGCTCCCTTCTTCTCAAGAACTTCCTTTCTATGAGTACAAATCAGAATTGTATTGTGCAAACTTCATTCCATTCTTACAGCAGAGTGATAAATCTGGCATTGTCCAACCACCAGTCTTAACAACACACTCAGCTGTAGACAAAGAAGAAACCAAACTATGCTCTGGCTGGCATTGCCCTAATGTGATCCTGCATAGTGATTTCAGAGTGTGTACAAACAGAACATTCATTTTCAATGAGGCACAGAGAAGTCCAACAGGATCAATCCTCTTGGACAGCCTTGTAGTCCCCACTGTCACTGAAAATTACTCTCAAACTCTTCAGTGATAAAGGATCTAGCCACCATCTTCTAGAACTTTCTGAATGGGGTTTCTAACTGAAATTTCATGTCTTGTGGGAATTCTTTTACAAATAACGACTAAATAGAAGTAACCACAACTAAGATTTCCTGGTTTGAGTTTTATCTTCAGTTTCCTGCTAGATTTGAATCAGCAATGTCCTCATTAGATGGATATCCTGTACAGTTTCTCTCATTAATCGGAATTTATGGGCTATCAGAAGGCTTCCACTTTTTAACTGTTCACGGTGTACAATACTGAGTTTAAATGGAATTTATTATACATACATACAGGAACTCAATACTTGCTCTCTTTCCTCTGGTTAAAGGCAACAACAGCTTAATACGCACTGCTTTTCTTCCCAGTAATGGAATTAAAACAGTGTTAGTATTAGAAAAATGCTAGACATGCTATCCAAGGAGGCAGGGAAAGTGGGCACAATTTTAGTTGTCCTTTGAAATTATCCCCTACACATGTTCTCTACAAGTCTTCGAGGTTACAAAACAAGTTCCAAATTTTCTACTCAACAAAACCAGCTAGAGTCTCAAAAAAAAATGGCCTGTGGGGGCTTAGGTAAGTCAAGGCAGTAGCTGATAACTCTTTTCATTCGAATTTTGAAAGAATTATTCAAAGAACTATGATATTAGAGATTGCGTTTCTTATTGTCCTTCTTCCCCTATGGAGTAAACAGAAAGATTCAGGAATGATAGACTGGGGCCAAGTTTCTATACCTGCAGACTACAGCAACATCAATATTGCATGGTGGGGAAAAGCATGGTCATTCTCTAGCCTTGCAAAGCTTGTTAGAAATGGTTGTATTTTAATGAATTCAAGATAACACAGAAGATTTAGGGGGTGGGGCGCTGCACGGTTTCTGAAGGTGTTCTAGAACTTGTGCCTGCATACCAGAGAGCTAGCTGATCCTGCCCCGCTGCAGACTCACCAAAGCAGGAGGCAGGAGGTAACTGAAGACGGTTTCATCCCATTCATCCCAGACTCCTAACTTCCAGCCAGCTTCAACTGTCATAGGCGCTTAGAGTTCACAGAGCTGTTTTTAGTTCCTCATTCAAATATTCATAAGAATCAAGGACTGCAGTTTGCTCTCTGGTAACAACTTCATTTTCAGCTCACACTCTGCTTGTCCTTGAGGACTGCCTCTGTCCACCCAGATTGAATTTTACCCAGTCACATGGCCTTTCAAGGATAATGGAGTTTCCCTAGGAGGAGGCACAAGAAACGTGTTCTATCTTTTATCTTTGCCTGGGTGGATGATGGAAATAATTGCAGAAGACAGTTATGGATTATCAAAGGGACAAGTGAAATCATCAGGCCTATATCAAGCACTGCTTTGTGCTCCCAGGCAAGGCAGATCCTTTAATTATTTACCTTATGAGACTGTGTACACCCCAGGAAATCCTAAAATAGCAACATATTAGTACAAATATTTACTTGGTAACATTGTCCCTGAATAAAATAATGAAAACATAAGGATGTGCCCTTGCAAGAAATCCAGGGGCTGCATCATCCCCCTGCATGGGAGACCATGCCATTCATTAGGCCCTTTCCATTGCTTAATTAAAGTTGTGGGTAAGCAAATGCCTTAGATAGAAATTTTTACTACTTAGTTAAAGCTTAATATTTAGCACATGGATTACCCACAATAGCACTACAAATAAGAAACAGTCCAATACACGAAGTGTAAATGTCTTAAATAATGACATCTACACATAGCATCATCTGAGATGTACAAAAAAAAATCTGGAGAGAAATTTATCTAAAATAACTTTATGCTTTGATGTTAAAACTCAGAATTATCCTGAGCATAATGTATATGATTTATAAAGGAAGGGGTTATTTTTCTCTCATATATTATTTGTATTAAATAATGCTATGCCTTTTTGTTCATTGAATTTGCAAATCCTTTCTGTTAGCATTCCTTAGACATTTGTGTGTTCTTGAAAAGGCCAAACAGATACATTCTGCAATACTCCTTTATACTGGGAGGGAAATACAGCCCTGTCTGAGGCATAGCAAAAGGAATTTCAATCTTGCAGCCACTGCCAGATAAAAACCTGGAAAAGACCATTAATCTCATTTGTTTTCATTATGGCAATGCTTGTTATCACAACTTCAGTTAAGGAAGTGCCAACATTTACACCAGCAATTATATATCAGAAAAATTAGTTCTGAAAAATGAAGCTCCTGGTACTATAAACTCTACATTATTGCCGAGGTCTTCCTGCATTGAGATGGAGAAAGGTGCATGCTATAAATACTTGATAGAATAAACAATTCTTTAAATAACATCTGGCAGGAATTATAATGTAATGTTAACTCTTACGGGAAACACCAACATTTTTATGGATCAAATGGGCTCATTTATCCGATGGATTTCCTCCCAGTCCCCAACATGGTTATTTCATCTTTGTAAGAGGAAAAATCTAAAAAATCTATAAAAGTCCACCTATGGCTGTTAACTTTTAAAGATTCCATGAGTGAATACCTTCACCATCATGGGGAGCTCGAGCACCAGTAGACTGTATGGGAGACACACTTATTGACAGTGGGCTGTATATTAACAGAGGCGGTAGAAATGAAAGCTCTATTATATGTCAGTGCATCTAACACAGGCAGAGAACCTGATGACCACGTATGTAACCCAACAAGCAAATATCAGTTTTCCAAGGAACTTAGGTAAGGGATTGAAAATAATATTTTTATAAGTGTCTTCTTCACTAAAAGCCAATTATTAATTTCAAGCAATAGAATGAAGTGAATCAGTAAGATTTAGTAGCATTTTACTGCTTTACTAATATACATACTGTGGCTGTTCCAAAGTCATACTACCAAAGATAATTCTTTCTCCCATACTAGCCACAAGATGTCCTCAAGGAGACTGCAGAAAGTTCAACAGTCCACAGGTATAAAATTACTTTCAGAGATAAGGTCTCAATGCCAACCTTGTTCAATGAATGCAAGCTAATGACACATTTAATTACTATGGTCCCTTATTGAGGACTTTGTGCCAAGCACTTTACAAATGTCATCCTACTTAATGGTCACATGGACTCAGCAATGGAAAACTATCTCCATTTTATAAATGAGAAGACTGAGGTTCAGAGATAAAATGTGAAGTGGCCAAGGTCCTTTTCTTCTCAAGTGGTTAAAAAAAATGCAAGCACCTACCTAAGCACCACTTACTTAATCCTTCCATTATTCAATACTTCTTCACTATTGGAAGTAATTGAATTAGTAGTTAATGGGTGATGTCCAGACCCCTGACACTTGTGGAGACAGACAACTTAAAGAATATGGTATTCATCAACAAGAAACTGAATAGAAGGATGACCCAACTGATCTCATAAAAACTTTTCAGGTTTATTTATTTGTAAGTATGAACATTAGGTTTACATGTATATATGTCTACCAAGTATGTACCTGGTGCCTGTAGAGATCAGAATAGGGCACTGAGTCCCCTGGAACTGGAGTTACAGATGGTTGTAAGCTACTGTGTGAGTGCTGGAAGCCAAATCGGAATCCCCTCCAAGAGAAGCCAGTGCTCTTAACAGCTGAGCCATCTCTCCAGTCCCTACCCCTAACCAAATGACTAAGCAGACAAGTTGGGTATGGCCCTATCTGCTGTAGCCAATGAGAACATCTAAGATGAGAAACCTAACGGGAAGAAAACATAAGCATACAAAGACCATGTAGGGACAGGTAACAGAAAGCAGCTGTATTTGGTTTATGAAGGGGATGGAGGTCCTTGTAAGTATCAACAGAAAATGTGCACTACTGGGTAGGGGTAGAGGAGCATTTGCATTGAGAAAATCAAATGAATAAATTTAATGAGTTCAAGACACTTTTTTTGGTTAACACAGAAAATTCTCTGCATCAGTATATGACCAATCACTAAACAAACAAACAAAAAAGACCTATGAATTAAAGATTGTCACAGCTTCACACAGAGTCACTACAGTGGGGGCAGAAAATGCTGTGGAGCCACAGGCATCAGCAGAAAGGGAAACTCACAGCAGAATTGGATAGGCTAGCCAGCCAGCATCATGGTTGTCTCACTGCTCAGCCCATCCAGGTCAACGTGAAGGAACTCAGAGTCACCATTCTGAAACTACACCACCGGCGACCCCTAAAAACCTTTAAAGTTTGTGTGTATTTCTGTATGCATAAAGAGAGAGAATGTGAGTCAGTTTTCAAAACTTTGCATGGTTTACTCTAATCTGTTTAAATTTTTAGTCTTTATGAAGTCACGAGTTGAAGATGACTGCAAATGGTATGTTACTGAACTAAACTTAGTAAAATGTTACTTCAGTTATCGTTCTGGTACTCAGCTAGGAACAGACCACAGGCAGGAACAGCTAACCCTGTACTGAATGTACATCAGGCTGCAGAAGTTCTAGTTTGTTTTAAGCAATCCTGAAAAGAGATAGTAATGTCCTTCCTCGTGTAGGAAAGGAGGTTAAGCTTCAGTGAGAGCAAGAGACTTCTCAGGGTCCTCTGTTTACTACTTACAGAGCCAAGACTGGGACCCAGACCTAATGGTCTTCAAAGTCCTTCTTCTTGTTTTACTGAAAGTTAAAGATGCACTCCTAGGGAAATAGGTCACCGTTTTCTATTGTCTATGTGTACACCAAGCCCTACCTAAAGAGCAAGCCTAAAACCTTACCACAGATTATTTTGAAACATCATCATTTCCTAAGTCCTAGACTCATCTAAAGAAGTTGGATGAAAGCAAATATGGCCAATGATCTTTAGAACAAGACTATGTTTAATGGCACCTAGTCATAAAGGAGATGCAAATCAAAACCACAGTGAGGTACCATGTCACTTCAGATAGAATGGCTATAATTACAAAAAAGCAAATACCATTGAGAAAGGGGGATTCTTACATATTGCTGCTAGGAATGTAAATTCATATAGTGATTCATAAAACAGTAGATAAGAACCTCAAAAGCTAAAAATAGACCCATTATTAGCCCAACCATTGAAAGGATAGAGTTACTCATATTCTCGTTTCATTGCAGTACTAATCACAAGAGCTAAAAAGTGCATCAGCAAAGCTACCTATCAGGGTGAATGGAAAAAGGAAATGCAGAATATACACAAACTGAAATATATAGGTTTTTTTTTAAGCAACCAGAAAGAAATGCTGTCATTTGTTGCAACAAGGATGAAAGTAGAGGATATCATGCTAAGTGAAATAAGCCAGGCACAGACAAATGTATTTCTCACTCAAATGTTAAAGCTTAAAAAGAATAAGGCAGCGGTTAACAACGGCTATAAAGGCTAAAGAGAAGGATAGTTAATCAAATGTAATGGATTCGGAGTATTTTGGTGAACACAAAGCCACAATAACAACAAAATTCAGCCAAGAGATAAAGAATAGAGAAAGATTTATTACCGGCAGTAGGTAAAAAGATCATAGGAGAAATTTCCAAAGCAATGTCCTCCCCAGAAGCATGAAGATTTTACTTGTGGCCCCTATATATGATCACATTGGAAAGCACTGAGGGAGAGAACATGTTCCTAACAGGCTCAGTTAGGAACTAGTACATGAGTTCCTCAGTCAGGAACTACCTAGTACATCCCCTAGCATGCTCAGAGAATGTCAGATTTAAGAAGGAAAGGCCCTGGAGGTCAGCTCAAGGTCACAGAACATTCAGAGGCTAAACTGGTAGACAAAAATGCTTCTGGGAATGTTCAGTTTGTGTCGTGAATATGGCAGGTGGGAAGGTAGATAGGAACCCTTCTGGGCATGCTTACTTTTATTTTCCCTGAAGTTTTAGATTAAGTAAAAGGGAAGGATATTTTGGATGTGATATTAACATAAGAGGACATTAACATAAGAGTTTGCCCCTAAAGGTATTCCTGGCTCCTTTAATAGCTAGCAGAGTGTGTGTGTGTGTGTGTGTGTGTGTGTGTGTGTGTTATTTTTTTTAAGTTGGATAACAGGTAACAAAATACAGTCAGATAGGAGGAATAAGTAATATCCTATTGTATAGAAGAGTGATTATAGTTTATAACAATTCACTTTACAAAGGACTAGAAGAGTTCAAAGGTTACCAGCATTTAAAAAATTGTGTTGTGTGCTAAGCACGGTGGCACACACCTGTAGTCCCAGCTACTAGGGAGGTAGAGACAGGAGGATCCCTTGAGTCCAGGGGTTCTGGACTGCTGTATGCTATGCCGATCAGGTGTCCATACTAAGTTCAGCATCAATATAGTGACCTCCCAGGAGTGGGGGACCACCAGGTTGCTTATGGAGGGGTGAACCAGCACAGGCCAGAAATGGAGCAGGTCAAAAAATGTGTTTAAGGATGTGTAAATGCCATTTTACACATTGCATGTTTTTATTAAATTATCACACTGGACTTCAATAAACATGTACAACTATTATATGTCAAAATGTTTAAAACATGTTAATAAAAATAAGCTATTTCAAATATGATCCTAGAGACAATACTAAAGAATTCTTTTTTCTTTTTTTTTCATTTGGAATGTGTGTGTGAGTGTGTGTGTGTGTGTGTGTGTGTGTGTGTGTGTGCGCGTGTTGTGTCGTGTTTGTGGTGTATGCATGTGTGTGTATCCCTATACAGGAATGCAGAGGCAAGAGGAGGATATTGATGTCACTTTCCACATTATTCCCTTGAGACAGGACCTCTCACTGAATCAGAAGCCTGATGGCCAGCAAACTTCTCTTGTATCTATCCCATAATGTGGGGGTTACAGGAACACACAGCCATGCACAGCCATGTGCAGCTTATATGAGTGCTGGTGGCTAGAACTCAGGTCTTGGTGATTGCACAACAGACGATCTGAGCCACTGAGCCACTGCATCAGCTCCAGGAACATCCTTTTAAGAAGCTGTGCAGAAACAAAACTCTGATTGGCAAGGCAGAGGGCGCAGGTGAAAACCACAAACATACGCAACTGGTCTGCTGGCTGAGATTCTGGATGGGAAAAAGTGCTAGGAAAACCCTTTCACTTTTATTTTATTATATTTTCCTTCTGATGTGCACACTGATCTCTAGAAAGTATATTTATGATCCACTCCCGTAAAAAGCCACCAAGTCTGTAAAATAAAGACATAATTGACAAACATCATGTGGGCATATGTGTGAGTCCTGCAAGGTAGCCACACATTTTTCAATTCAATGTGTTTCAGATTTTATAAAATTTGAGAACTTTCCATGTTTGCAGGAAATGTATTTAAATCTTACTTTCACTTCTTTCTGTGCGACTATTTCCATCAAACTCAGTTTCAGAAAGATTTTTCCTCAATGATAAAATTAGCCCCTCTTTCAAGAGACTTTTCACTGTTTAGAAACATGTTTTTATTCAAGACTGAATAGTGTTAATAGCAAATGTGGCTTCGTTAATGCACTCATCTGTACTGTGCACCCCAGAGCTATTATATACTAAAGATGCATATAGAGATATGAATGCATATGATGCAGATGAAATAGCTTTGCAACATTTCATAAATACATGCCGGTGATCCCGGTATTTGGTGACTAAGGTAGGACGATGGACACCTTGAAGCCAGTCTGTATAGACTCTGGTGACAGTAAGGCCAACTTGGGCTACACAGCAAGACCCTTTCTTCAAATAAATAGGAAGAAGGTGCTTCCTTTCTAAGAAGCTTTCCTGACCTTTCCAGGCTATGTCCACAGATAGTTATAGCCTCTCCCAGCTGTATGCTTACTTCATCAAATAACCCATAATCATGCAAATGGTTGGTATAAACATATAAGATACAATGCATCACTATTAAACATTCTGTCCCAAAGACCTAGGCACATCCCTTTCAGGAGCTTTAGAACCACGGTTTTTGATTCTGAAATAGGAAAACAAGAAAATTTGAGAATGTAACTAAAACATCCACAGAGACAAAGGAAAATTATGTCTCAACTTAGATGAGGACAGTAGTTTATATACTGATGCTGCCCTACCCAAACCATGCTGCCTCCCCCTGCATGTTCACATGCCATGACTATGGATGTGATGTGACAAGCCACCTCAAGCTCCTGCCGTCAGGCCTTCCCCACCATGATGGACTTGAACTGTGAGTCAAAATAAATCCGTGCTTCTTTGAGCTGCTTTTGTAATGATTTTGTTGTAGCAACCAGAAAAGTAATTGATATAATGGATAAAACAAAATGGGCATGTGCATCTTGGTTTGTGTCCAATTGTCTTTTTCAATTATTGTTTCTGTCCCTGTCCATTTCACAGAAATGAGACCGATAGAAAGAAAATGAAGAGCAAAGTAAATCAAAGGAATGTCTCCTTGCAGGACTTTGCACACTGCGGTATATGGTGTGGACCAACGTGAGTGACAGAGAGAAACAGCAGCAGCCTCCACTCTCCTCTTCATGTCTCTCTGGACCCAACAAGCTTGTCAGATAAGAAACTGTTTAATAAAGTAAGTTTTTAAAAAATGAGAAAAGAGATGAATGGTACAGTTGTGATCTGTAGGTGGAATGCAGAGCTGGGGCAAAGGGTGGGAGATGGTCCTCTGTTTTTATTGTAAACCAAGAAGTTTTCCTCTTCTAAGTAGCTCCTTCTTGTTAGAAACATGGGGCAAATCTCATTAGTAAGACTTTCTGAACTTCAATATAATTGTAAATAGGAAAGGACGAAAGGAAATCTAGATTCTTCTCAAAAATTTATGTTGTTTTGTTATTTAGCTAATATATAAAACACATTTTAGGTGTGAAGGCATCAAAAATCCCTCTAGTATCAAACTGATATAAATTTGCCTGTGAAGGGTTGCAAGCCAAATGGGTATTGATGATTCATTGTTTATTCTGGAGAATGTATTTTTTACTTTGAGAATTAAGTGTTGGACAATTCTAGGCTGAATATTTAAAAATGCAATGATTACCCAGTGAAAAGTTTCTGCTAGCCTTAAATATAAAGATATACATACACTAAGGAAAAGAAAGCAACATATCCACAATTCACATATTAAAACAAGATGACTAGCATATATTAATTTTCAATTTTCACCAAAACCTTTGGGGATCCTAAAAATGACTTGGAGTTATACCCATTTACCTTGTTATATACCACTGCCAAAATTCAGACCTTTTCCCCAGGGAGATTAATTTAGGTTACAGGATACACAGAGTAAAACTGGATATGCCATGTTTTACCCTTTCAAAATGTTTTTTAAAATAGAACTTGAGATGGGCATGGTGGCACATGCCTATAATCCCACCGCTTGGGTGAGAGGGCAGGTTGATCAAGAGTTGAAGGCCAACCTTAAATATGAGGGAGTCTGAGACCATTCTGGGCTACATAAGACCCTATCTCAAAAATCAGAAGCGCGCGCACACACACAAATAGAATCTGACTTTTAAAATAAGCTTATATATATGTCTGTGCATGCACATGTTTATTTTATGCAAACACACATAGGTGCATGCATATCGACATTTTTATACATAAATGATACCTGTCCCCTTTGGATTTTAACTGTTAAAATGAAGTTGAGAAGCCTGCTGTATACTAATGTATTTAAGACTTGTACTTTTATATATCTTAGCACTTCTAGAGTTCCAACTATATCTTCAGTTTAGACTTGATTTTATAATAAAATATGGAGTTGCTGTTTTCTTTTAGCTCTGGCAACAAAATAGGGAGAAAAATCAGTGTGTTTTCTCATATCACTCACCTTCCAAATTATATTCTAGTTAGAGTCGTGGAAAAGCCTCTCTCTGTGCTGGCATCTACTCCAGTTTTCAAAAGCAAATACATAAAAGACATGTTTCAGGACTGGAAAGATGATAGAAGCTAAAATAAATAAGTCCTTCCTGGGACATGAGTAATAATTGCACTGTAAGTTATGTAAGACTTGGTGACAGGACCCCAGCAAAGACATCCATTTATCAATCTCAGCAAGTAATTCCATGTTATGTGAATGGCAGAATACGACCAGCTTCGACTGATTTATGGAGTGATTTCTTTCTTTCTATCAAATGACTGAGACAAAAGACCTGCAGGAATGCCAGTTCATCTTTTCTGTTCAGGTGCCAATTCTTTTTATTACTTCTGTTGTGTTCCTAGTGCAAACATTGTTGCCTCGTTCACATCCGCTAACGTTAAATAAGAAATGTTTAACTCTGGGCTATTCACGATGAATTGCCCCAAGAATGTAATTGAATGCTTACTAACCCTCTTGCATGCTGCTTTGAGTGTCATGAAAGGGGAAGGATTCTGGCCTGGGAGCCAGCAGGAAACATATCATATCCATCTTCATATACTCTCTTAAATCTATTGTGGTCTCTAGGAACTAAGAGGCCTAAAAAGAAATTGTGGAGTCAAGTTAAAATGCCCTCTAAGCCTGCTGCAGAAGGAACAAGGCATGATGGGAGTATACAGTCGCTCTGAATTCTGTCCCCGCCACTGTCCAGCCAGGTAGACTAAGAGCAAATTTTGTTTGATCATCTAGCAAATGGTAAGAGTCACTCTTAACCTGGTAGGGTTGCTACAGAGAGTGAATCATGCAGACATGTAAATCATGAGTTGCCAAATCAAGGAGGATGAATTGAGCTTTCTCTAAGCAGATCTGGGAGGCCAAAGGCCCTTACTATGGAAAGAAGGTCTTTAAAATGACATTGTCCTTCCTTCTCCATCCCTTACGTCCTAGATAGGCAAAGGGACTCCTAATCCTGCTTCTAAAGGCACACACACAAGCAAACACACTCCTGTACACATGCACAGGGGCCTCATAAGGCTGCCTGAAGCCACAGAGAAGACAGGAGTGGGGAAGGATGGCACTAACGTGTTCGTCTGTCTTGGCAATGTGCACAGGTCTTGAACGGGCTTCTGTGTTTGTACTGATGGGTTTTGGTGTCCCTCTACTTGTACACTAGCCACAAGAACCACTTCCCTCCCCTCCTACCCCTGTGCTTAAGGATGTCTGCTCTTTTTTCTGTCCTATGAATGAGGTACAGTATCTCCACAAATATCATCATACCAGGAGCACAAAGAGCCTCAGACGGAAGCACGGAATATCTGTTTTATTTTCGAATTTAAGATGGCAAAGTCATATTTTTATACTAAGACAAATGCAGACATGGTGTGGAGTAGAATGTAGTATACCCAGTTGTTTGAGAGAGAAAATGTGGAGGATAAAGAAAATCCAGGCATGCTGTGTCAGGGCAGGACCCTAGGCTAGACGCTAAATGTCTCCACTTCCAGACTGATGAGTATGCATTCCCTCTCCTGGCCATGCAGAGTGGTTTGCAGATGAAGACTGAGAAGCACTGCTTAATGGCCTTCCTCGGAGATGCCTCTAGCTATTCCATAAAAAAGTAGATATCATGAGGAAAAAGTAGTATTTTTTAAGATCTGACCCAGTGCACAAAACGGTGAAAGAACATCCAAGGAACATTTGCCAGCTACCTACCTCTGTTCCCACTTCCTGCTTGATTGCACATAGTAATGATGTTAATTTCAACAGAACAAGAGAGGCTTCTGGGTAACAGTATGGATTAGAAGCTGACTCTGTGTGAGCTAGCTTAGAACAGAGACTACTCCAAAGAGAGAAAACAAGGAAGCGCTTTGGCAACCCAGAAAGGCAAAGGAAGGATATTTGAGAAAGCAGGGGCAAAGATGGGTCCTGCAGACACAGACAGGGAGCGGAGCACAGCTTTGGCTGGGAAATTCCCTAGTGGGAAAAGCAAAACCAGAAGCCACTTCCAGAAGCAGTTGGTTTTCTACCTGAGTAGAACTAGAGGCTGAGACTCCAAGAGTAAGCCTTTCAATCCTGGAAAAGGCAACCAGAACAGGTATCCAAATCAGCAGGGGTACAAATTGCCACACACATGGAAATGCAAGCAATTTGAAAAAGCAAGGCAGCAAGACGCCACCAGGAGATCACAACTCTTCAATCACAGAGTCCAAAGACAGTGAAATAGGAAAACTCCAGATGATGATTCAAAAGATTGCTAGCAAAAATGACCAATAACCTGAAAGAAAAACAATCATGGCAATTCAACCCATGATCTGGAGAGAAAAGTCAGCATGAGAGCTAATATGGATCCTCAATTTAACAAAACCTAGAATCACCTAAGAGGAAAGACTTGAGGGACATATGAGGGATTGTCTAGATTAAGTTAAATGATGTAAGAAGACCCACATGAACTGTGGGCAGCACAGTCCTGAGTGGAATAAAAAAAGAAAGATAAACCGAGCACTCACACCCATCACTCTCCGTGACTAAGTACAACATAACCAAATACCTCAAATTCCTGCCCCTGCCCCTCTCTCAATATCAGGGACTGTACCCTTGAACCAGAAGCAAAGAAAAAAAAAGGAAGGAAGGAAGAAAGGAAGGAAGGAAGGAAGGAAGGAAGGAAGGAAGGAAGGAAGGAAGGAAGGAAGAAAGAGAAGGAGAAGGAGAAGGAGAAGGAAAAGGAAAAGGAAAAGGAAAAGGAAAAGGAAAAGAAAAGTTTATCAGTGGTGGTACACACCTTTAATCCCAGAAATCAGGAGGCAGAGACAGGTGGCTCTCTGTGAGTTCAAAGCCAGCCTGGTCTACAGAGCAAGTTCCAGGACAGGTACCAAAACTACAGAGAAATCCTGTCTCAAAAAACAAAACAAAAAATCTTTTTCTTAAGTTGCTTTTACAGGGCATTTACCACAGCAATAGGAAAAGGATACCACCAGCAACCCAGAGGGAAAAGTAACACATTGGATGAGGAAATCAGCAGTATGGATAGATAAACCAGCAACACTGAAGAAAATTCAGCAAGGAAACTGAAATTTTGAGAAGAATTAAAGATTAAATATTAAAGATGCAATGAGTTGGGCTGATGAGATGACCCAGATGATAAAGGGGCTTGCCACCAAGCCTGATAACCTAAGTTCACTCCTCAGGACCCACATTGAAGACGGAGAGAACTGACTCCAATATGAAGGAAGGAGAAGGCCAACACTCATAGGCTGTCCTCTGACCATCCCATGCTTTTCAAGGCACCTTGTGTGTGTGTGTGTATCCCCCAAATAAATAAATATGTTTTTTAAAAAAGACAAGTGAATTAAATAAAAAGCAATGGAAAGCATCATCAATAGACTCAAACAAGTAGATGAAAGGATAGAAGGCAAGATTAGTGAAATACTGCACCCAAACATCAATAAAGAAAATAAAAATAAACAAGCATGACCACAAAGTCAAAACACTCCAGGATGAAAAACCAATCCTAAGGATTCACAGGGTATAAAACACTAAGATAAACATGGAAGAAATAAAGAATCTAGTCAATGATATTATAGCAGAAATTCTTCCAAATCCAGAGAAATGACATCAAAATAACAAAGGAATTTAGAAGCCCAAGTACACAAGACCAGAAAAGAACTTCTCTATATGTATTATAATCAGGAATCAAAACATACAAAAGAAAGAAACAATATTGAAATCTATAAGGAAAAATACAAACCCACCTATAAAGAGAGAAACAACAGATCTCTCACCAACCCTCAAAACCAGGAAAGTGTGAAATATTTCAAGTCCTGAAAGTAAATAATTGCCAATGGAGATAGGTTTATTCAGGAAAGCTCTTTTTTAAAACTGATGAAGAAATTAGGAAATATCAAGACAAGTACAAATTAAGGCAATTCGTGACCCCTCAAGCCAGCATTGTAGAAGTATTATACACAGAAGAGGAAGAAAGTCTCAATCATGAGAGCATAAGAATAAAAATCATAACAGAAATAAACAAAGGAGAACAAAGAAGGAATCTGTCATGCCTATCAGAGTTAAGAAGCAAATCCCTTATACTAATAGGGGAGAAAGTCAGGAGCAGGTGATATCCTAACCAACCAGGAAAAATTACAGGACAACAAAATTACAGGAACAAGAAACATCTCAATAAGAAGTTTAGCTGTGATGTCATCAACTCACTACTAAAGCCTCACAGACTTGCTGAGTGAATTAAAAACTAGATCCAACCATCTCCTGTCTCCAAGAAACACACTTCACTGGTAAAGACATTCATAGATTGAGAGCCAAGGGGTGAAGTACAACCTTTCTATAAAAGGAGAGGGGGAAAAGAGCTGACATAGACTTTTGTTCTGATAAAGTAGACTTCAAACCCAAATTAGACAGGAGAGATGAGGTAGGTCTTTGTACACCAATAAATGGATGATTCATCAAGAATATATAACAATTGTAAATATGTACAACAAACACTAAAGATCCAAACTTCATAAATAAGTAAAACAAAACACTAATGAACATCAAAGGTCAGATAAACCTCAATATAGCAATAGTAGGTGATTTCAGTACCTCATACTCATGTCTACATAAGCCATCCAAAGTAAACATAAAAAGGGGAAACTCAGAATTAAACTACACTACAGAACAAATGGACTTTATAGATACGTACAGGAGATTCCATCTGAAAGAAATAAAATGCACACTTTTCTTAGCCTTCCATGGAATCTACTCTAAAACAGACTATGTTCTAGACTACAAATCAAGTCTTACTAAATGCAAAAATTCAAAATAGCTCCTTCTATTTTTATCAGATCATACTAACATAGCTCTCTAGAAGCTAGTAGCAAAGCCAGACAAATAAACAAACAAATAAATAGAGATAAATTAACATATCAACTATACAAATGCATGAAAACTGAACAATATACTCTTGAATGGCCACTCAGTCATTGAAGAAATCAGGGGGGAAATTAAAAGGCTCTTAGACACAAATGAAAATGAAAGGAAAGTTAACAGCTATGAGTGCTTACACTTAAAAAACCAGAAAGATCTTAAATAAATAACCTAGTGATGGGCCTCAAGAGCCTAGAAAAACAAGACCAACCCAAACCACAAAAAGTATGGGGCAAGAAATAATAATGATGATGAAAAAATTGAATAAAATGAAGACTACAGAACAATTCTCAGAATCAAACAAAAAGATGGTTCTTTAAAAAAAATAATAAAATAATATTGGCAATCTCCTAGCCAAATTAACCAGAAGAAAGACAAGATCCAAATTAATAATATTAGAGATAAAAGGAGGAAGTTACTATAGATTCCAACGAAATCTAAATGATCCTTAAGGAATACCTTAAACACTTACATTCCAAATGACTGAAAACATACTGAAGAAATGAATAAATTCCTAGAGACAAAAATAACCTGCCGGTATTAAATCAAGAAGATATAGACAATATAAAGGAATTTAGGACAGCTAGATTGAAGTAGTCATTAAAAGTCTTTCAAGAAAGAAAAGCAAAAAAATGGAGTTTATCACTGAATTCCACTAAAGTTGTAAAAAAGAGTAAGTACCAAGCCCAGGGATGTAGCCCAGTAGGTAGAGTGCTCACTCAGCATGTGCAAAGCCCTGGGTGTGATCCCCAGCACTGCATAAACCTGCTGTTAGGGCCATTAAATTTAATTCCAGATGTTGGGAGGTGGAGGCAAGAGAATCATAAATTTAAATTGATTCTCAGCCTAGACTACACCATAAAAGCTCTGAAGTAACTAAGGATAAAAGCTATATGTGACAACTCTATAGCCAGCATTACCATCAATGATTATTTTTTAAAAAACCTGAAAAACATCGGGGGAAAAAACTCTAAAATCTAGAATGAGTGCATTTGTTTTTAATTAGTAACTAGCGAGTAGTGAGACAACTTCAATATCACCCAATGGACAGTGATAGACCAGAGAAAGGGCTGGGGTGCTTTCTTGGGTTCTGGAACATTATCATGGGTGTCACTATGAGCCCATACTCAAAGGCAAGTCCTTAACACATTGCTGAAAAGCTGGCGAGACCTGCAAAGTAAGAGTGATGTAGAAAAATTGCATACTTTAGTCAAGGAAGAGACCCTAGTCTCTGCTGTAGCTCTACCATTGACCTTGGGCCATTCCTAACTTTGGGGGTGTTTGGTCTTCTTGACTTGACAGTGAGAGCCAGAGCAGGAGGTCCCTGTGGGTTTTCAGACTCTGAAGTTACTGAGACATCAGGAAGCCAAAAGCAAGTTATCATCTATGTTTCTGGCTATGAAATAAAATGAAAGATGATCCAGACCATTCACACTGCAAAAATCCTGCACACGCAGATGAGCAAGGAAACTCAAATAAAAGAGAGATTCTATGACCCTCTACCAAACATGCAGATGTTTCTTGCAATGCTTTCAAGTTTACTCCCAAACAAAATTATGAACAAAATACAAAGAACTACCTTTCTCAATGTTCCAGAGAGCTCAGATTGCAGTTGCTAAAAATTATGTTCTTCCTTCTTTGTCTCATAATATCAACTGTACAGATAAAGGGCAGATTATACATGGGTCAAGCATATGCATTTTTTAAATTAATAAATAATATTAAGTGCTTCTTTTGTGTTTCATTATAATAAAATCTATTGTTTCATCAGTCTCATTTGAGAAGGTTTTAACCTGTCCTGGAAAACCCATTCAAACATTCCAGCAGTTCTATGAATTAAGAGGACTCAGGGGGACAGATGCCACTGTTCCCACCCCTATCACATATACGATTCTCCATGGAAATTATTCTAATCGGTCAACAGCACTATCATTTCACCTCATCCCCTGTGTTTCTATCCTTGTCTCAATGGGAGCCTGGAAATAGTATATGCCCAAACATCTCAGAGAGCACGCAGAAATATGTTTTGCTATTCAGGATAAAATTTTAAGAAAGAACTTGAAAGATCTCATTGTCAAAGTTCAGGATCTAGTGAAAAAAAAATGCTATTAGCTAGTACTTTGATGTAACTTTTTATTGTTCGTGTTAAAAATAAAAATGCAAATTGCTAGAGAGAGAAGACAAAGGGGTGAAGAAATATGCTTGACATATATATATATATATATATATATATTTATATGTAAGAAATTTTTGACTTGAAAAAGTAAACTATTTTAAGAATTTAAAAATACCAAAATTGACGGAACCAGAGAGCCATTGCAGAAGTGACTCTCCTCCATCAGTTTTCAAGCTGGCTGGCTGGTAGGTAAAGCAAAAATACCAGGACTCTGACCACATCCAGATTGTGATGTTGCTAATAAGAAACTATATTAGGCTATTATTTAAAAATATACTCATCTAGATTAAAGACTGTTAAATTTTTAATTTGGCACTGCATTCCAAGACTGACTTTTATATAATCTTTTTCATTATAGTTACTGAAATGCTGAAGCATGACGAAAAGGCTTCCTTTATTTTATCTGCTAGAGAGCATTTGGAAACCAGCTCAATGAGGTCAGTAGATAAATAAATCAAACACTTGATTCATATTTTTCTAAATGAATGCAACAAGCAAACTCTTGGTCAAACCATGCGATCAATTTTTCCTTAGTCTCATTCATTCATGTCTTTACTGAAAGCAAAAAGCTCAGGCAGCTACAATTTCCCGCTTTTCATAAAAGATAGTATATGTTGCATAGGAATGTGCTAAGAAAGAAATTAAAAGCAGATTAATACATTTGTCAACAGAGCAAAAATGGGTACAGATATTTCTGTATCATTCAGGAGGGAGAAGATTTTTCCTATTTTACTGACTTGTTTCCTTCTTAATTGCCGCAGAAACCTGTGTACTGACAGCATCCCTGAGAGTCACACTGAGGCCCCCACACACTCATGGGACTCCAGAAAAAATGTCTTAAGGAAGCCGGGCGGTGGTGGCGCACGCCTTTAATCCCAGCACTTGGGAGGCAGAGGCAGGCGGATCTCTGTGAGTTCGAGGCCAACCTGGGCTACCAAGTGAGTTCCAGGAAGAGGCGCAAAGCTACACAGAGAAACCCTGTCTCGAAAAACCAAAAAAAAAAAAAATGTCTTAAGGAAAGACCTAGGTTTCCATCCTGTGATGCTCCTGCAGATTCCTTGCTAGGTGACCATAGTGATCCATTTGGTCATGAGTCTGCTTTATCACCCGCCAAGCGATGGCCTGATAGTAGAAACTTGTATCCCATCATTTCTCCTGATGACTAAAATCCACACAAATCCCACCCCCTCCCTCCCCAAAGAGGCTGCCTGCCCCTCTTCTCTCTGTGTTTTTTTTTTGAATCACGTGTCCACATTTTTATATTAACTGATTCTAATGCATATAATTGTGTTAGAGGCTGACTAAAACATAAAGCCAAATCAATTAAGAATGTATAATATCCTACTGTAGGGAATAGCATCTTCTAAGAATTAATGTCTTTAGATTATCATAAATAAAGCATCGAGAAGGATACTTGTGCATAGATCTTTAACCGCATCTCTAATTTTTCTCTAAATTAGAACTTGTAGAAATGTTTCTATCAGATCAAGAGGTAATAAAATCATACTTACATAATTTTAATTTCTCTTCTCCCAAGAAGTTAAACACTGCATATGGCTCTTGCCTTATGCATTGCTCCTATAAAATAGCTATTTACATTCTCTGCCTATTTTTTGGTTGTCTTCAGTTTTTACCATCTCATTAAATTGCATGTCTTATTTGTAATTTAAAAAGTGGTTTGGAGAAAGGCGGTTAACAAATGTGTCATCAGCATCATTTACTTATTTCTGTAAATTTTCCCATTGAAGCCCTTCTGAAAACATCTAAAATTTTCCATTGGCGCTGGGTAGAGAATCAGGCAAGACTCCTCAGTACCCAAAGGCAGTGCTGGGCTGCCATCTAGTATTGATGCGTGGAACTGCCCACAATATGCATTGAAAGCTTTCTTATATTTATGACATATGGAATTCTGTAAACATAAGAATGTCACCTTATGTACCAAAGCATTGACATAAGCCCAAGGCTAATGTCAATGAATGCAAGAACCAGGGTTCCCACCTACTCCCGGCAAGGTATGATACATATATCCTCACATTTCACACTTGTTCACCTTGACTGAATAGAAAGAATGCCACGCTGAACACCAAGAAAGGAGGGATCCTTCTGATCTCACTGATAACAAGTGTACTGACCTTCATGTGCCCAGGACTCAGTTTCTGTGCGCTAATGAGTCACAAAGGGGCACTGCCCTGTCACTCATGCCCTCCAAGAATGCATGGCAATGGTGCACTATATTTTTTTCCCCTGGGACCACCATAGTTGTGTCAGCCCAGTGGCTTTCCCTCCTAGGACTGTGTCTTCTCATCTCTTCTTCTCTCCCCTCCACACACGGAGATGGCAATCCTTTCCTAGGTGACCTGGCCACCAACCCTCAAAACTGTGGTCCAATAGAGAACTTTGGTGGAAGAAGGATTGCAGAGTGGTGGGAATCAATGACAGTGACAATAGCCAAAGTCCCATCATCACACAGCATCTGGTTCCCATAAGGACAGGGACTATTTCCAATGACTCCTCATCTTTTCAGTGTCTCCCCAGGGCCTTCCTGCTCTTACCTATGCCTCTTCATCCTTCCTCAGGGCAGACATATGTCCCAAAGTTCAGCCTGTTATTGCTCACCTCTCCCCATATGCTACCCTAAACAGAATTATATATGTACACATTTGAAACTTTTACAGGTTGATTTAAAAAATTTTTCAACTCCAGGGCAGAACTTGCACTTGAATCCCTATTACATGTGTTCACCCCCGTTGGAGTTGTTAACAGAATTTCCCTTCCCTGACACAATCCTACAAGATGAACAAACACACAAATTTCCCCTGCTTTCTGTTTAGATGCTGATTCTGCTAACTCTTTCCTTCCTATCAACAGGGGCTTATTCGGGAGTGATAGGATTGGGAGGAGAGAGTTAGCTCAGTGAAGAGCACTGACTGATGTTCCAAAGGAATCAGGTTCAAATCCCAGGCAGTCTGGTATCCGATGATGCCACAATTTAAAAAAAAAAAAAAGTGGTAGGATTATTGCAGTCCTATTTCTTTGATTCTTTATTCTCTGAGTCTAGATTTCCTGCCCCCATACTGGGCAGTACCAGCATCATGTTTTTAAATATGCCCTGATAGGACCAAAGGTTAGTAAGCTGAATGAGGCTCTATCTTTATGTGACTAACAAATTAGGCATCTTGAGCATGAACCTCATTGATGATGTCCTAAGTGGGTGTTAGACCCCTCAGTGTGATCCAGATCTTCTTCTTTACCTGCCCTTTCAAGCTTCTTCCCTACCCTGCCCTACCAGGACTCCTGTGCTCTGGCCATCATTTTATCCCTGTATCCTCAGACCATGTTTTATAAAGCCTTGCCACTTCTCCTGGGGTAGGTGAAGAAGGCACTCATGCCATCTGAGATTTTTGTTTCATTTTAATGCAAACTTTAGGCCTCATCTCATACATTAAATCTAAATCTAAGTCTTAGTAAGATCCTGGGAAATGCACATGTACATTAAAGCAAGGAGATACTGAACACATATCTGCCCACATCCCCTGCCTTTCTCTGTCATTGACACTATTAATTCCCTTAAATGCAATTCATTATCTAAATGGGTCTTTCTTATTTTCTTTATTCTTTGTTTTGTTTCCTCATCACATTGGAGACTGGGCTTAAGGACAGCCAAGATCTTGGCACACAGTGCCATGTTTCTTCATAGGCACCCAATCACTTAGTCATTGCTTACTAAATTAAGTTCTGTTTTTATTTTCTCTTGCTCCTCATTGGGTGCACCATAGACCCAGATCCATCTTGTTTTCTCTCCTTTTCAGGTCTTATCTATTCATCAAATCACAAAATTTGAAAACAACAACGTTTCCTTAGTATTTCAATCATACAGCATCTCTATTCTCCTAGAACCTGTAGGATCCATCCCGACACCTCAGAGATTCCTCCCATCAGAGAAGAGCATGGGTGCAGTATCCTACCACAAATTATGCAGTTGAGTTTTCCACACTTGGAGAAATCACAGGTTCAGCACCTCCAGGATGGAATGGATAAGCCTCTCCCTGGGAAAACCACCTTCACGATCATGGTATCTCCCCTGCCAGGTAAGGTTTTATTTTTATTTGTTTGTTTATTTGGTAGGTTGGTTGGTTGGTTGGTTGGTTGGTTGTTTTTTTAAGACATGGTTTTCTTGTGTGGTCCTGGATGTCCTGGAACTAGCTCTGTAGTTGGCTGGCCTCGAACTCAAGGATTCACCTGCCTCTGCTTCTTGGGTGCTGGAATTGAAGGCATGTACCACAATGTCTGGTTTACCTCAAAGATTTCTTGTGTGAGTATCTTGTCCATGTCTCTCCAACCAAAATATGAAGTTCAGAAAGGCAGAATCTGTAATTTTTCTATCTCCCAGAGTCTCAGGCTGGTGGATACATGCATTCATTCTTTATAAAAAGAAACAACCTGCCTCCCCCCCCCCAAAAAAAAAAGAGAGGAAAAACTAGAAATTTGAAGTTCTAGCAACTAGTCTTTTGGCAAAATCATTTTATGATAATCCTTTCAAAGGAATGGGTTCAAATGGTCTCATAGTAAGCCATTGTGTGCTTTCCTATTGTAATTGGATAAGCGCATAATATCTACTTATTTATTTGCTTATTTGTGTATGTTTGTGTGTATGTGCTTGTATGAACACATGTGTGCCAATGCCCATGGAGGACATTCTGGAGCTACAGTTACAGGAGTCACTAGATTTGATTCCTGGGAACCAAATCCAGATCCTCTAAAGAGCAGCAAGTGCTCTTAACTACTGAGCTACCTCTCCAGGCCCATATATTTAATTTTTACAAGTTAATAACATTAATTTTTCAAACTGCATTCTCCATTTTAATGTTATTTTATGGTCTCATCAAGATTACTTTGAAATAATCTCTTATCACAGAATGAAATTTGCATCTCATGTGATTATTAGAGATTCCATTTAATCTTATCCTACTGCGTGTTACATGCCTACAAAATGATTCCATTAGAAAGAACCAAGCATGAGGTTCTAGCTTCCACTTTTATCTGTTAAGAATATTGTTCCTAATTTTGGATTTGCATACAACTGATTTTAACAATAATGTGATAAGATATCCCTATTTTAAGGAACCCTGACTTTTTTTCATGTCAGTTAGTACTGGAAATCCCGGGCATGAATTTCTCCATCCCTGACCATGCTCACATTCACTGATTGCTGCACACATACCAAGAGGGCTGCTTAATCAGTCCATCCATCTTGATAAAATGCCTGGAAACACCCTGAAGAATTACACAAAGCAATAGGCACAGATACAGAGGCAGCTTAGAAATCTTCCAGTACTTAGATTAAACACCCTCTTGTGCCAATTATCCAATTCTGCTATGATTCCCACCTTCTTTCCTATCTTCAGGGTGACATTCAGAATGAAGTATCCACACACTTACACAGGATCAAATAGAGAGAGCCTTTGCATTTATAAACTGGAAAAAAATAGTTGTCATGAATATTCAGCAAAATTTTCCTAAAACTGAGATACAAGGCGGGCCGGAATCCTCAACCACTCACAGGTGACAGGTGACAGAGACACAAGCAAATATGGAGGAAACCAGAGCAGTCACACGGTCCTGTTTCTGACTGATCTGATTTGTAGCACAGGTGAGAACAGTCCACACCTTACTAGGGACAACCCTGCAACGGGAAGAATGATAAACAGTGGACTCTTTCATCTCGACTTTAAACTTGAATGAAACTCATCAAGGAAAATTGAGTCAGCCACCCAAAGACTTGAAAATCTTCCCTTCTGATCCTCTAGACTGAAACTGGATTTTGTGAAATTCTGATCAATCATGCATCTAATTAGAGCATGTGCTATAATTATAAACTGGCAGTGCTGATTCAAGTTGCTTCAAGTCTGGGTTGACTATGGGTGCTTCTCTATTTCATTATCATCCATTTATTAACCAAGGTTTCTTATTAAAATTCCAGAAACATGTTAACGCTCCTTTTCTTTTCTGAGCAATATATAATGAGTACTTTCTATCAAACTCGGTGCCATAGTCTATGACTTCCAAAGAGGTTGTAAGATGACTCCCCAAAGCCATGACCACTCTGCCATCAGTAGTTAAGTGACCCTCACTCACTACCTTGCCAAGACTGGCTTCCTCATGATCCACTCATTCATTCAAGGTACTCAAATCCTTTCTTGAACTCTCTGTGATGACCTCTTATGACCTAACCTAGCTCAGCTCACTTGTCCTATTGTGTATACGTGGCGTACACTTTCCTGTTGGCAGTACCAGTTTTAAATCTAAGCTAGTCTGGAGAATTGAAGCTAGAGGTGAAGGCATTCACCTCCCATCTACACCTTCCATGTAGATTGCTACTCGGTAGTTTGAGAAAGATGATCACTGTCCAATTGTCTACAGTAAGAGCAGAAGGGAAAGTGGTTCAAACACGGGAAAAGAAAAAACAGGATTTGTCTTTCTAAAGGGCAGGGACTATTTTTTAATTTACATCTGAAACATAGGTGTTTTCTGTCTGTCTGTCTGTCTGTCTATCTGTCTGTCTGCCTCTCTCTCTCTCTCTCTCTCTCTCTCTCTCTCTCTCTCTCACACACACACACACACACACACACACACACACACACACACACACTTGGAACAGTGACTCAGATTGGTAGGCAGGACTGTGGGGCATTCTCTTGATTAATTATTGATGTGGGAGGGCCAAGCCCAATCTGAGTAATGCCATCCATGGGCAGGTAGGTGGTCCTGGGTGGTATAAGAAAGCACAATAAGTACTGCACTGGCAATAGGCCAGTAAGCGGTATTCCTCCACAGCTTCTGCTTCAGGTCCTACCTCAACTTCCCTTTGTGATGGACTGCAGTCTGTAAGACGAGATCAACCCTTTCCCCTCCAGGTTGCTTTTTGGCCATGTTTATCATAGCAATAGACTAATACAACTTTCAAAGAGTAGTAGCTGAGTTCCCAATTTGAGCTGTAGGCCTTGAAGAGCCCTAGACAATCAGATTCTATTTTTTATTCTTTTTCCAAAAGATGTCAACTGACATTTACCAAAATGATTTAGACTATCATTTTAAATTGATCATAAGGTGCAGAATTCTTTATTCCAATTTATTAGTGTGTGTGTGTGTGTGTGTACAAACATGCCATAGCATGTGTGGGAGGTCAGAAGACAACTTTCAGGATTCAGTTCTCCCCTTCCCCCATGTCTTCTGGGAATCACACTCTGGTCGCTAGGCTTTCTTGGCAAGTGATTTACCTACTGAACCATGTCCCAGTCCATCTGGTGCACAGTCTTTAACTCCTCTTGAACTGGGTCTCAGTGTTAACATATGATTAAAAATCAAAACAGAACTTCCAAACTGGAAGATCTTAGAGACCGATTATAAGTCACAGTAAAAGGGTGGCTGATGCCAGTAACTGCCACCACCTGCAAACCCAAATCTTGCTCAGTGAAGAGAGAGCAAGAAACACACTGAAGAATTTTGCCCCGAGAGAGTCGAAGTCACTACCATCATGAAAGTACCCACTTGACCTACACTTGGATCCCAGTCTACCTGCAACAGTAAATCAGTTCCCTGCTCTGATCAGTGTGATGGAGGAGGAGAATCTGTTCTCTGCTTTAGACTAGTAACATCTCCTAGTGCTTGGGGGAGGCTCCATGGAGAAGAAGGTGAGAAAAGAGTAAAAAAACTAGACATCTCAGTGACCAGTAGCATCCCTCTTGAATTTCATGCTAGGGGAGGATTACCAAGACAAGCAAGTCATGTGATCTGGTTTAAGGTCATTTTACATATGCACATGTATTTCTCTTTTCTCTGTGTTACTCTGAATGATCTGAAAAGATTCTAATTACTCAACTCCCATTATTCTTTGGCTTCATATACTCTCCTCTGGATTGTCTCTGCATACCCTTGGTCCTGCAGGACTCCAGTGATGATTCATTGAGAAAGGCCTTCTCCCACCCTCTGGAAAGACCTTGCCTCTGGCTCTTCTCTGACCTTGCTTGTCTTCTTTCTAATATTTTCATCATTGGACATATTAAACACCTAATTGTTACCATATTTCTCTAACTACAAAATAAGCTTAGAGGTCTTCATTGAAGTCCAAAGGCTCCTTCATAGAGAAGCCCAAATCAGCACTAGGAAGCAGTAAAGCATGGAGTCGGGGTGCTCCTCTGTAATCCTAGCACTTGGGAGGCTGGGGCAGGAGGATCAAGAGTTCAAGGATAGTCTGGGCTACATAGTGAGTTCCATTCCTATCTGGACAGCAAAACTGTATAACAAAACCCTGTCCTACACAAAACATAAAACAACAACAGCAGCAAAGATAAGTAATTGACTAAAGGAATCAAGCTCTGAGACTCCAAGGCTAAACACCAATTGGCCTTGGTTGCTTCCAGCAGTGATGTGTGCCTTTTCTGATCCAGAGATGGTAGTCTGTGCTCAGATGCCTACAGATCATTAGTATACAGCAAGAAGAGGAAGAGGATCCAAAAGAATAACGGATACACTCCAGGAGCCAGCTCCAGCCACTTCATAGAAATAGGGAAGAAAATGGGCAAAGACTTGACTCATCTCTCAAGGCTCTGGAGCTCCCTTTGGCCTCCTGTTCAACAGAATGCTTTCACCTTGGTGTCAATGGGAGCTCCCTCTACTGCCGACCTCCAAGGCCAACACAGAGGGACAATTTCAAGGCTGCCTATGTGTGGCTCCTGACTGCAGGTCACTCATCTGCATTCTTGACTCTAAAACAATGGCTATGCAGTGCTATGTTAGAGACACTGTTATTCACAACTGGCTCTGAGGTTTATTACAAATAAGTTGTTACTCCATAAGAACTGAAGACCAATGTTCGTAAGTTGTTTTCTTGTTAACTGATTATATTGTTTTTGACAGGAACAATGTCATTATGTTATCCAACTTGCATTCTTACAGACACACTTGAACTAGAGGGGAAAGGGATTGGGATAACATACAGCAAATTAGAAATATCCTACCTATAAAATATGTGCTGCATCCTAACATCATTTCTTATGTCTACTATGGCAGAATATAAAAAGGCTGAGAGCAGTTGGTTTAAAATTATCCCTGTAAGAGCGTGTAATGTTTTCCATTAAACTGGGACTAGCAATTTTAATTATATATAAATTTAGTCCCATTAAATAGAAAGAAATGCCTTGGCTTGAAGTCAAGTCAGAACACTTAGTCTCAACTATAAGGTCGCTGAAAAAAAAATTCCCTAATACTTTTCCAACTTCATCTTCTATTCTAGATTTCTGATTTCCTCTAGCAGCTTACAGGTTTTACCCTTCATATTTTTATATCCAAGCCTTTGCTCAGGTATGTCTTGCTCCCAGAATCCATTGCTCCTTTCTTCACCTCTAATTTTAATCCAGGTAGACTTTGAAGGTTAAAGCCTCATTTTCATTTCAAATGTAAACCTTCCTCCACCACCATGGCCCACAGTGATTTTCTGTAGATGTTCTGGAATTGTGCTTTGCATCAAGTGTTTGGTGGGTGGTTTTATTGGGCACCTGTCTCATTGTGTAGTAGACAGGACATTGTAGGCTAAATATGGAGTCTGAGTGCTTCTAAAAGGTACAAAAGGTGGAACAATATAAATGTTGCTTGAACCTTTTATATAGATCTTCAGCTGACCCCAAAAGTCACTTTCAACTTGAAACAATTCATAAATCCTAGCACTTCCTGGTCTTAGATCTCTGCACCTCAGCCTGCCCCAGGGATTCATCTAGAACATTCCAAAAGGAAAAGCATTTCAGCATTCCAAATAATACAGTGGGTTATACCAGGTTGGAAGATAGTTTTCTGAAGGACTTGGAGATCTATGGCCATTCAACTCAGTGATATAGCCTGGTAGACCCTAGCTGAAGAACTGTTGACATTGGTGGCTTCTAGAGGACAGAGATTCAGTTTTCTTTAGGAGGATGGTTTCTGGTAGACTGGCCATGCTCCGATGGATGGCTCCACACTCACGTGTATATAGGCAGCACTAATTAGACTCAAAAGTCATAAAAAATAGGTATGAAATTTAGAAGGATACATGGCACTGAGGATGGGGGCACCAGGAAGGTATTGGAAAGGGAAGTTGTTGGTAAATATGATCAAATTATATTGTACACATGAAATTCGCAAAGAACAAATTATATGTATAACATATACATATACAAATAATGCATATACATACCCATATATACATGCATAGCCCAGCAGAGACATTAAAATTTTGCCACTTACAAATAAGCAACATGGCAGATAGGATTGATCCTTTCTGTTATCCTGCTTCCTGGTGCCATATTGAAATTCGCATGGGTATTAAAAGTCTCTCATCCTCCTCATGCTGTGGAGTGCCATCCTCTTCGAACACCAACATGACCTACATCACCACTGAGAACAAAGCTACCTGGAAGCTTACTCTTTGAAAAAGGTTACAAACAATGCAGGAAGGCAGGCTGGTAGTGGAGATTTGGAAACTCACTCAGGAATAGTGTTTCTGCTTACTTGTTGATTTTTACTGTTAAGAGTTCCTGTCAGAATGTGTGGAGAGTGAAAGACTTAGCAGCACTCAGTCCTAAACTGGATGTCTTCATCAAAGCCTCAAGGCTTGGGACCTATGAAGAAGAGGAAGCAGAAAGATTGTAAGAACCGGAAGTGATGGATGACTCCAAGGAAACAGTGTCTTCCAGACACAACAGGACTGATGGACATATGAACCCATAGAGACTGTGGCAGCATGTAGAGGCTCAAGCCAGACCAGGTCCCAATGCTTCCATAGGGGGAAGTGGACAGGGCTCCCATATCTAACCAAGAAGCTGTCTGCAACTGATACTCACCTACAAGGGAAAAGTTAGCCTTCTCTGGCAGAGTCTCACTGGGTATATCAACCACACTTTAGCGCAGGTGCTCTGTCCGGGAGCAGATGGCCAACACAAAACAGACTCAATGGTATTTTTGTAGACTTTTGTCTCATCTTGCTTTGTTTAGGCATTTTTCTGCTATTGGTCTTTTGCTTGTTTACTTTTATTTCCATTTTCGTGTTTTTGTGAGGGTTTTCTTTTTACGTGTTTATTGATTGGTTGTTTGTTTTAAAGAAAGGAGAGAAAAATACATAAAGTAGGGTGGAGAGGAAGGGGGGGGGGCCTGGGAGGAGTTGGAAGACAGGAAAAACATGATCAATATATATTGCATTAAAAATGTTTTAATTAAAAAGAAAATTCCTTTAGCATAGTAACTGGACCACAAAAGCAGAGTAAATGTTTCCTCTGGCCAGTGCAGGTATGATGAACTCCGAGTCCCACAGACCATTTACTTTAAAATACGAAGTTACTTTACTAAATTAGCATAATCCTTATACCCACAGGGAGTGTAATTCTCACCCCTCATCAAGAAAAATTTTCTTTGCAACAAATGGAGACCATTATAGAAAACCACAAATTGGATTAAAAACTCAAAAAAAAAAAAATGCAGAATCTAGTCCCAACTGATATATCTACTCAACTCCTGTACCTAAGGCTCAGTGACCACATCAGAAGAGGAGGTGGAAAGAGTAAGTTTTCTGTGAGAACTTGTTTTCTAGAAATGATAGAGAAGCTACACTCATGAAATCTAATCAACATTAAGCTATGAACAAGGATGGTATCAATAAACACGGTAAAATTGAAGAGAGAAACCTTACCAGGCCTCAACTCTAGACTGAGAGCTATAGGCAACTGAGGAACTCTGAGAGGGGAGAAATAGTCCTCCCCAGGGAAGAGCACACCAATTGCTAATCCAACACCAAGTGAGCAGCCCTGAAAACAGTACATATAAGTAGCATCACATGGCTGTATTTATATATTTAGAAATGAATATATATGTATGCATACACACACATACGCAGCAACAATTAAAGAAGAAGTTGAGAGAGAGAAAGAGGTGATACACAGGAGGGATCGGAGAGTGGGAGGGGAAAGGAGTAATTGACGTAGTCATTTTTTAATCTCAAAAATTAAGAAAAATATGATAAGAATCACATTAAAGTAAAAAATATATTGAGTTATTTAAATGCCAGCTTCTTGGCTGCCTTGGAGAATTTCATGAGAAGAAACGATAGAAAAAAAAAAGCCTGGGATTACTCTCATTAAGTGTTTATCACTTGCTTTAAAAGGAATGCAAAGGAATAATTTTTGCCAAAAATATCATTAATAAATCACTAATGAACAAGTTTTTGCTTTCTTCCCTTTCAGAAGTTTTGCTTGGTCAGCCTGTTAAAGTACCCACTAGTAAGCGCTTCACCAGACTTTATGGGGTTTCCTTTCCTTTTAATTAACTTTAAAATCTTATTAGCCAAATTATTAGCAATATGTTACAAGGCACTGAGACTACAGCTGTAAATGTATCTTTATTAAAAAGACACTGTCATGAGTTAAGAAACTTCCAGCATTATTATAAACTCCATCAAGGCTAGGGAGATAATTCCGTTTGCAAATTGGTCCCAATTCAAACTTGGCAAAGGAATGCAAATTAGGTTTGAATTAATTTGCTGCTCCCCTCCCATTCTTCTCTCAAAACATGTAATTTCTGTTGGCAATTAGCTTCCATAGACTTTAAGCTGGTACTTAGGAAGGTGTACCAACTCATAAAATAAGAACTGAAGTTGTGATGTTATTTCAACTTAGAAAAAGATGTGTGGAGGAAGAGAAATCTGCTTTGAGATGTATTATCCTTCCTAAGGTATTCATAAACAACCCTAAATTTTGCCCAGTTTGAAGAGCTTGGATACTGTAGACCGTTCTCAGGTTTACAAACCCAGGCATTTCTAGGAGTAAGAATGGGTTTGTCATATACCCAGCCCCCCACAATATTCTAAATATAGGCTCAGCTTGCCTCTGTCCACAGCTGTTCAATTCTAACGGTTTTACCAAAAGCTCCACAGCGGGTGCCTTTATTGAAAATGGAACTATATCTTCAGGTGCAGAATATTTTGCAGGTCTTTTGCAAGGTGAGAATAAAAGCCACTGGCAAGGCAAAGAGCTCTGGGGACCTATCTGTTCTAATCCGGGTTCACAGAACGTCTGATCCAAAACCAAACCGCAGGACTGCAGCTCTGTCAGCCTCCTTTGGCAGCTCTGGCATGTGCTCCAGTCATTCTCAATGCTAGAATACTTCACATCATTTGCAGGGTGCTAGAAAATACGGAGTCTCTGGCATTACCTGGGGGTTTCTGCTACAGTAAGCCTCCAATTGAACACCTGCACTGAGACTTGGGGAGTGTCTGAGGAAGGAGTCCTTAGATACCACTGCCTCCGAGACAGTTTAGCTGGGGAGAGCGTTCACAGTAAAATTCTTGGCATGAAAGCATGAGGACCTGAATTTGAGCTGATTATAAAAGAAGCCAGAAGTCATGAAGCTTATTCCATGTCTTTTTTTTTTTTTCCTTCCATGGAATTTCATGTCTCACTTCTGAGACTGCCCCCTCCATGGGCGGTGCTTTTCTATTCTTCCTTTCCTTGGGTGGGGGTGGAATGCTGGTATTAGCAGTGCCTGTTCAGAAGAGAAATCCTAGTGGTCACAAATACTATTGTTATTTTCATTGCATCTCTAGCCCTAGGAAGCAACGTGTTAAGTCACAACGGGTTAAGCTACACTATGTTCCTGAATTCTCCAGTGCCTCGGACAAGCCTTTTAATCTCTGTCATCCTGAGTGTGCTCATTTATAGAAAACAACTAATGATGATTAAAGATTTCAAGTATAAAGGGTTTTTTTTTTCTTAAAAAATAAATCATAGGATTGTCATATAGTATCTAACATGTTTGTAGAAGTACCAAATCAACTTATAATGACAATTGCATAGAAACAATTAGTAAACATTGCATGAACATGATGGAAGAGAAAGAAGCAACAGCTCTCCACTGTGTTGATCTCCCCCACTGGGGGACATGTAAATGTGAAGAAAATTTGATTATACAACTGGAACACTAGGAGGCTGTTACTATCGTCTAGGATATAGGGACTGGGACACTACGAAATAGCTTACACTGTACAGAATTGTTTCTAAGTACAAGGAATTATCTTGCCCTGATTGTCAATATTTCCAAGGCTGGGAAACTAGTTAAGGTGTGGGGACACGTGAAGGACATGCCACAGGAATTGAGAAGTATGACGTTCAACTACAACTCATGTGTTTAGATTTTCTGGATTTGTGGTCATTTACAATTAGAACTTACAATTCAAGAAGGAGTTGGATGCAAGAATGCTTACACTACTCAGGAAAAACAACAGCCATTGCTTTCTAATATACATATCCACACACACAATTTCAAATCTAGGTTTCGTGACTGAGTGCAAACATGCACTGTCTTGTCTCTCTGAGTCTGCCTTCTTTCACTTAACACGGTAATTTCCATTTGCATCCATTTTCCTAAAAATGCCATGATTTCATTTTTTTTATTGGGTGCATAAAATTCCACACTATGCTTTCTTTATCCATTCATATGTTAATGGACATCTAAGCTGACCTATCACCTGTCTATTGTGAAGAGTGCAATAAACATGGGTGTGCAACTATGTCTGTGGTATGCTGGCTTGGACTCTAAGATGCTAAGTCTCAGAGTCTTTGGGACCATGTAGCCAAGAGCTGGGTAAATATTTTCTACACAACCCAGTTCCTATCTGTACAAAGACCACACCTGCTTTGATACTGACTGTTAAAAATTCATCTAGTTAGGGATGCGCATTCTCTGCTAGGCCACACTGTCTATCTTCAGCAAAGTGTCTACTTGAAAAATAACAAACCTGTGTGCCTTTAAAAACAGTATGCAGCTGTACCTGGCTACCAAGACCTTCCATCCCCCAGACTCGGAGAACGTGTTACTCTCAAAGAAACTTCTTTTTGCAACAGGTGGAGACTATTGCAGAGATCCACAATTGGTAAAAATGCAGAGAACAAGAACCCATGGGTACCAACCCCGATTGATCCATCTGGAATGTAACCCCTACATTGAAGACTCAGGATGAATCATGGAAGAGGCGACAGAAGGATTGTAAGAACCATTGTCTCCTAGGCATGACAGAGGAAATACACCAATGAGCTCTCAACAATACAGTTACCTGAACAATGTCAGCATAATGACACCACCAGGTGACACGTCAGTGTGGATAAGACAAATCCCACATGGTCCCACTCCTCTAGGCAGTCCATGGCTGCCGAGAGAGTGACAGATTCTTCCAGGAATAAACTCCCACTGAGGCTGTTCAGTCCCAAGCGGCCAGCCCTGGATGCGTGTACACATGAATGACACTAAATGTATATGCTTGTTTCCATAACAATGAACGAAGAAACCATGAATGTGGGAGGAGTTGGAGGACAGGAGGGAGGAGGGGGAGTGATCTGGATACAGTGCTCATGTCCAAAGTCCTCAAAAAGAAGAAAAAAATAAAAGTTACAAAACGTACTGGTACTTGTGACTTGGAGCACCACTTGAAATGATCATTGTCTTTATTTCCCGCCCTTGTTCAGTGAGATGGAAAAAAAAAAAAAACTGTTAAATTGTTGTTTGCTTTGGTATATACTTGACATTTTGAAAGTGTAAGCTAAATAATCCAATCAAAAATTGGGGGGGGGGGAGTATGTCACTGAGGGTGGGCTTTGAGGTTTCCAAAGCCATTTCAAGTTAGCTTTCCCAGCTTCCCATTTGCAGTGTGAGAGGCAATGCCTCAGCTTTCAGCTTCCAGCTCTAGCTGCTATGATGCTGATAGACTCCTATGCCTCTGGAACTGTAAGCTCAGAATCAGCCCCTGCTTCTAAGTTACCTGGGCTATGGCGTTTTATCACAGCAACAGAAATGTAACAGTGCAAAATTAGAAGGGAGAAAATGAGTCCTTATGCTGTGCTTGACAGTGTGCATGCCTTGGAGTAAAAGACAGTGATCACTTTGGCAGCCTGGGCGTGAACTTCTAAGACAGCTCCATGTGTGGCAAGATAAGTTGGCTCAGAAAGGGAGACTTCCTTTTGCTCTCCGAGACTAAGAAAACCTCTTCCAGGGTGCTAAGGAAGGAACTCTTCACAGTCATCTTCAGTGGCCATTTGTAACTGCACTTTGTGGATCGAGTGGCAGTTTAATCAAGCAGCAGGCTTACATCTCTGCTCTCGTCCTACAGAAGTGAAGAGAGAACACGGGGATGAGGTGCGACTTCAGTAAGCTTGCTGCAAAATAATGCGTTAGTTCCTAGTTTATCATGGATGTATTTCACGTCTAGGATCGGGTAAAATGGAGCCAAGTGTTTTTGTACTAGGGCCTGGTTGCTCTTATTTTCCATCACTACCCACTGTAACCTCATGGTCCCGGCATGAGCCTCCGTTGGAAACAGTCATCCTGATATGGGGCCATTTCCTTGATTTGCCCTCTATCCATTTCAAAGATTTTTCTCCCAACACAAGGAGCTGGAAACCCACAATGATGCTCTTACCATCCCAAAGGCCTTTTGCAATGTCAAACCCACCTTGTCTTCCAGCTTATCTCCTCTGTGTGTCTCACATCGCTCAGCACACACCATTTGCTCCAGTGTCTGGATATCTCTCACACTGGACACTTGAAATGCATGATTTTTTTTTTTGTGCCCGTGTGCTGTGGCTCATGCTTATTCAGTCCCATGATCTCCCAACTTAGCAAAAGCCATTGTTTCAAATTCTACAATCACAGCCTTTTCTGCAGTTTTTCATTGTGTGGGATGTACTTCCTAGCAGACCCGTCCATGTGGTAGCCAAGGCTAGCTAGGGATGCAACTCAACACAACATCATGAATTCACATGAAACCTTGTCAGATTTTTCATCATTTATTGTGTGGTTCTCGGGGGTGAATTTCATTGATGGCAAAATGTCACAATGTCAAAAAGATGGTACACACCTGTGGGAATATGCGAGCGAGGTGGTGTCGCACAGGGGACGGAGACTCATCTCTGACCTGCTACCATTCAGTAATGTCTATGCAACTACAACCCAAGGAAAGGAGTAGGGCTTAAAAGACACATGGTGTCATTGGCACTGAGATCTGACTTACAGTAAGGTGGACAGGCTCAGGGGCCAGTCCCACAACAGTAGGAAACAGTGTGCACAGGAACTCCAGGGCAGAGGCATGTGCTCCCAGAAATCATAAAGAGACCCATGTGCCTGAAGGGAATGAGCCAGGAGGAGAGAGTGCCTTGTGAGAGAGACTCGAAGCCGCAAAGCCTGGTGGGCCCCAGAGACTCCCCATCTCTATCTTGCGAGCAATCCGGAGGCATTGAACAATTTTATCACTGGGAACAAGAAGGTTCTATTTGCATTTTATAAAAAAAAATTTGAGCTTCTGTGTAGAAACTAAATTAGAACAAGGCCAGAGGGGATATGGGGGCTCCTAGGAGAAGATTATGTGTGAGAGAAACTGAGATAGGGAGAAGCAGAGCAGGTAGGGGAATGGAAACAGATTCAAACTCAATTGTTTCCAGCATTTCTAAGACCAAAACAGACCAAGCACTCCCATACTCGGGTGTATATAAAAAAATAGTGTCATCAGAAAATTATGATTACTCTATGGAATTTATCACAAAATTAAGTAGTTCAAATGAGACTCATTGCGTTTTACTGTGCAAGAGAAAGCAAAGGGCTGAAATACGTATGTGCAGGGCTTTCAGAAAAGTTCTTAAACACAAAAATAAAAATCACAGTTTTAGAATCAGGCGGCTGTCATCTTTTATATCAGCCTTTTCCATATGCGTTGCACAGAACACACAACCCACCCCTACCCCCTCTGATTTATACACACACACACACACACACACACACACACACACACACACACACCACCAAGTGCCATCTTACTTATTTCCATCTACTCCTGGCCTATATAACCTTTAATCCATTTACAAAGTACGAGTCTACTGATGTGGGGAGTATAAATAGTATTAGACAATATTCAACCCATTTTTACTGATTTCTTTCATTCATTGTCCTATTTTCAAGGTTTATTGATGGTAGAATATGTACCAGGACGTCACCCCTTTTGTTACCAAGTATCTTAGTGCATGGCAATGCTGCCTGTATTTATTCACTCATCAGACAATGGACATTTGAGTTTCTGCTTCCTAGTATTATGAATGAAGCCAAGAACAATAGTGTGAATGTGTGTGCTCATTCTCTTGGTTATTCCTGGGTGGGGGTGGGGGTTGTTGCTGGGTCATATGGGACCTCTACAACCTTCTGAAGAGATGCTGGACTGTTTCCCAGAGCAACCACTCCTTTCTCATTTTTATTAACAGTGAACAGGTATTCTAATCTCTGCAGAAGCCAATCAACATCTGTTGCCCTCTTCCTTTTTATTCTAGCCATCCCAGCGGGCCTACCAGAGAGCTCATCTCGGCTTGGTTTGCATTTCTCTGGTGGCTCTGGGTGTTGGCTTTCACATACTAACAAATCACTTACGCTCCTTCTGAGGAAAAAAAATATCAATTCAGATCTCTTGTGCACTTTTCATATTGTATTTCTATTGTTGGAGTTGTGTCGTTTATATATTGTAGATACCACATGCGTGGTGGAAACAGCTTTCTCTCATCCCATGAGCTGGCATTTCACTTTCTTGATGAGGGACCTTAATGAACGAGAAGATAATTCAACAGTCCCATCCTAGATGATTTAACTATTTTGTTTCTTATGTTCTCCTTCATTATTTTTTTTTAATTTAAAAACTAACTTTAATGAAACTATAGGATCATACATCTGAATTGCATGTCAACTTTTTTGTATTTTCTCCCTCCAAACAAGAGGGAAACTCAGGTACCCTTTCTCTTCAGGACTTTGTAGTCATTTTCTTAACAATTGTGTTCCTTCCTCCAAGTTCAAAGACTATAACTACTGTCAGCCACTCTATCTTTAGCAAAGGCAATTAAGGAACATTATTCAGGCTTATCAGTTCTCTGTCATTTTATTAGCTCAGGCAATTAGAAGAACTTATCATTTTTAAAAATCACATAATTATTGACTATCACAGCCCTGTTACTGAGAAAGGTGATGGCTTGTAACACTGCTGGGAGGTAAAATGAAAATAAAGGGTGAAAAGCAAGCCCGAAAGATGAAAGATAAAGGAAAAGATGCATAAATTACAACCAGGGGAATGCTGTGGCGTCTTAATGCATTTTTTAAGACCCTTTAAGTCACATTAATAAAAAGGAAAGCGACAGTGTTAGCGCAGGTAGAATTTTGGTTTTAAACGTTAATTTATTTCTTTTTAGCAAATGCCCCTAGCTATTCTTTTAGATATGATGGTGCTTAAGAAGTGAAGTTGGGGTTAGGGGCATAGGTTGGTAGTAAAGTACTTGCCTAGCAGGCGTGAGACCCCAGGATCAATCCCCAACAAGCCACACACATTAAAAAGGGGAGGCGGGACAAGGTAAAGTATTTTCAAGACTTTATTAATGGGCTGGAGGGACAGTTCGATGGTTAAGGGTGGGTACTGTTCTAGAAGATCTGAGTTTGGTTCCCAGACCCACATTGGGCAGTAACTCCAGCTCCAGGGGACCTAAGGCCCTTTGTGGGCACCTGCACTCACATACAATTACCCACCTCCTAAGTACACATAATTAATAACCAAGAGCGCAGGCATGACTCCAGCAGAGCTCACAGTCAGTCTTTACTTGGCTCATCCTGGGGGCTGCCATCTTCAGGCTGAGGAAATGGCTCCTGTTAGTCAAGTGGTGACTTCATAAGCACAAGGAACTGAGTTCAGATTCCTAACAGTGGTGTAAAAAGCCACAGGTTGGGGTGACATACTCCTATAATCCCAGTGCTGGGAGGTGGAAACAGGATCTCTGGGGCTTGCTTGCCAACCAGTCTAACCTAACTGTCCAGCTTCAAGTTCCATGAATGACTCTGTCTCAAGAAATAAGGTGAAGAGCAATTGAGGAAGACACCTTATAGAGACCTCTGATTTCCCCACACAAATTAACACACACGTACACACACACACACACACACACACACACACACACACACACACACTCCACCACTTGGCTTCTGTCTACTCTCAAATGATGTTCATTTACCTCTAACTGTAAGCACATGAAGAGTCAAGCTTGGTGGCCTAATTAACCACACATCTCATCCATCTCAGATAACTTCTCTTTTCCCCCACCCTCCTTCCATTCTCCGTATTTAACCAAGTTCAAACCAGCGAATTCCCCATTCTTACATAATTTCTGTCCAGTGACCAAGGCCTTTGACTCTAAGTGGCCTTACTCAGCCTGCCTTCTTCGGCATTCCTCCACTTAGGTAAGAAGTACAGGAAGTGAATAAACTCTATCCACCCAGAGCTTAGACCCACCAGAGTAGACCATTCTCCAGAAAGTCTGTTATTTGCTTCAGAAACCTAGCCCCAAGTCCACTTCTGAGACCTGCACAGGGATTCTTTCCTGGTTCTACACACGACTTCTAAGTTTGAGAATATTTATGAGGCAATTGGTTTTAAAGACAAATATACAGACCGAGATCAAGCATACAGGGTAAGATGTGCAAGCATGTTTCATGTAGGGTCCTCCACAATGCAAGATGGAGCAGAAGGTAGGAGGAGAAAGAGGTGTGCTGCAAACATGGATGGATAACAAGGGCCAGCTTTGCCTCTGCCATCACATTCCAGCATGTAACTTAGAGCTGTATGGAGTCCTAGGACCCTTTTTCTTTACTTGATTATTACACAAGGCTATCTGTCAAGGCAGAAAAGTAGAATATACTACTGCATTTAACATGTCAGCATGACATATGAATATTTGAATTTATGGGTAACATACCTGGATGCTAAGAGTGCCAACTAGATTTTAGAGTCCGAGTTTGTTTGATTCATTAAAAATATTTATTATGTCTGTACTTTGATATGATGTTTTCTTCAGCCTTAGGAGACAACGATAAACTGGAAAAATAGCATTGCACTCCCAAGGGACTTTTATCACAGTGGGAAAGGTGACTGAGTAGTGGTTAGGTAAATGAATGCTTGAGTCTATTCAATACTCACTCAACAGGTCCCAGTGGCCAATCATGGATGCAGGCATTTGAGACTACTGATCAAACAGACACGGATCCCTGGGTCTGAAGAACATAATACAAGTAGAGCAAGGCTAAATTGATAACAGCTACAGAAGAAATCGTTGGTCCGCACATGGGGTTGTCAGGTAGATCTCATGATGGAACCTGTGAAGATGAAGGATCCAGGAGTGTAAAAACACCAAGAAGAAAAACCTTTCTAGAGAAAAATAGCAAGCATGGGGTCATGAGAAAGCTGCATGGAGTGTTCAGACAACTGAATTAAGGCATGTGGTCAGTGCACAGGGGACTAGCTGCAGGGGCCGCACAGAAAGAAATGCAAGGGGTGAATACTCATGTGTGCCACTGAGTCCCGAGTTCCCGTGTTGATGAAACTATCAAGAAGGAAACCAACAGGAGCACTCTCAGTCTGTACCTGTGACTGTCACCCTGACTGTCCACACTCACTGGCTAGCCTGTGGCTCGCCAGAGTGTCCCATAGAGTGGATGCTTCCCTGCAGTGAATTCTCACAGGTCAATGATAAGAGGCACTTAATAGGAGAAATCAGGGTTTTAACAGAAGTAACCCTCTCAGGAAACATTAAGAAGTCATAGATCTCTCTGTATGATCTGGTATTGCTTTCCTCTGCAGTCAGAACACCGCATTGACTCAATTTCTTTACCCAAAAGATTAAGAATTTACCTCCAAAGGAAGACATATAGAAACTCCCAGCTTGACCACTGTGCTCTTGTGTGGACTTGGGCAAATGAATTTCTTCCTCTGAGTCTCAATTTTCTTCTCTGGAAAAGAGAAGCAATTGTAGTAGTCACTTTAAACAATTGTTGGAACATAACAGGTGATGTGGCTCCATAGATCCTGGTAAGAACTCAAATATTAAATGCTTGCATGGTTGTTTTCCTCTCTGTCCAATGCCTAGTGTGGAGTCCTAGTCACTAGTCCACCCCAGGGGCTTTGTTTTGCTGCTGTTCCTTTGTTTTATTTTTCTAATTCTAAGCATTGACCCCAGAGCCTTGCACATGCTAGGCAGGCACTCTACAACTGAGATAATGTCTCTGTCTGTCTGTCTGTCTGCCGTCTATCATCTATCTATCATTTGTTTGTTGAGACAGAACAGTATTGGTAAATCATCTATGCTACTCTCAAACTTGCTCTCTTCCTGCCTCAGTTTGCCCAGCAGCTAGGTTTGCAGGCCTATGCCACTTATGCCCAACATTCCCATCCTATATGGTTAGATCTTGAAATATGCCAAAGTTGTCACAGGGCGCTACAAATAAATTATGAGCCATGAACTATCCATTCCACGGAGCCAACACCAATGTATACAAAGCAAGTGCGAAGCTGTAAGTTACTGGGGCGTTAGAAGTGATTATCCTGTGGGTGGGCAAGCCTTCTTTGAAACACAGTTAGTTTTGCTGAGAAGTCTGAGTTTCAGTAGAATACCTCGGTACCCATAGTTGCCTTTCTTCTCACTTACTCATTTAGCCTGCTGGGAGGATCACACCCCTTTGAACATCAGTGGCTCCCCAAGAGTTACAGAGAAAGCCCCTCTCAGATCTAATAATGGAGAATCCCAATCTGTTCTGTATTTATGTCAACCTGACTCCCAGCCTGCTCTGCAGCTCTAGAACCATTTCTATGGAATCCAGATGTTTGGATTTGTTGAAGACACTGAACACATATGTGACACAAGGCAAAGAACACTTGATGCAGATGTAGGAGGAGGCAGGTGATCATCATACTGAACCATGTGCTCATGTGCACCCACTGAAGAGCTGTATCCAGCTCAGGCACACTACTCCTTGCCTTGATTCTGGGCCCCCATTTCCTACATGCTGCAGCTCTATTCAGCATGGTGCATGGACGATTGCTATCCTATATGAGATCCTGGCATTCACTCATGGAATACCCAGCGTGCTTTAGGAATGGTGGCTCAGGGTAAGTTCAAGGTGCTTAGTATTGCTACTACTTTATAATCTTAATAACAAAGGGGAAAGAGGAGTGGGCTCATGAAATATTTTGTTTACAACCTATAATAAAAAAATTCAAATGTGTAACTTAATATAGCAACTCAATTAAATAGTTGCTCCCAAAATAGAATTTACCCTTCCTAAGTATCTTACACTCTAAGTTTTTTGTTCTTAATCATCCTTTTTTTAAAAGTATAAATTAGTTAGTTTTAAGACTAGTGACTCATAACCTGTCCTTTGTACAACATTGGTGAGTATTCAGGACCATGTATTTGTTGTGGAATATTCCTTTACACTGTGTAAAGATGTGTCACTGTGGTTGGTTTAATAAAAAGCTAACCAACCAATAGCTAGGCAGGGGGTATAAGCGGGACACCTGGACAAAGAGAGCTCTGAGAAGAAGAAAGGAGGAGTCACCAGCCAGACAAAGAGGAAGCAGGATTGGCAGTATAGAGTAAAGGTAACTGAGCCACAAAAAAAAAAGTATATTAAAAGAAACAGGCTAATTTAAGTTATATGGGCTAGTTAGAAACAAGCCTAAGCTAAAACCAAGCTTTCATAATTAATAAAAAGTCTCTGTGCCATGATTTGGGCCCTGGCAGGACAAAAAAGCCTGCCACATATATCTATGTCCTTTGGTACCAAACAAGTTAGGCTCCAGTTACACATATTCTCCTCAGTAAAGATATGAGCATATATTCTCAAAATGTGTCCATTCTTCTCAGAGTAATCATTATTATGCCAAGACTACCATTACTTCCCTGACTATTCCCATTAAACCAAAAGAAAAATTTCATATTAAATGATGCATTTGTGTCCATTCTCAGAGTAAAGTTTTTATTTTAGGACTGCAAAATTCACAAAAGCATGAGGCTCCTGGGAAATATGCATACTCACATGGACTTCTGGTTAAGAAAAGTTAAACAAGCAGAATTTTCCCTCAAGAGTTCAAATGGACTCATTTCTTAATAGAAAATGTAAATGTTCTCATCTTTAAGGCAGTCAAATCATGGTTCATGGTGGTGGTAGTGGAGGAGAAGGAGGAGGAGTAAGAGGAGGAGGAGGAGGAGGAGAGCAAGGGAAGGAAGAAGGGAAAAGGAGGAGACAAAGGGTGGGAGAAGTGATCCAGATTTGAGATAAAGCTTATTGTGGGGGCTGGGAAAATAGCTCAGTTAGTATCGTGTTTACCTTGTAAGCACGAGGGCATGGATTCAGTCACTAGCATCTGTGAAAATGCCCGGGATGATGACCCATGCTTATAACCCCCTACTGGGGAGGCAGAGACTGATGGATACCTAGGACTTCCTAGCCCCCAGCTTAGTCTAACTGGTGAGTCCCTAGTTCCCAGTAAGAAAGAAACCCTTTCTCAAAAAACAAGATAGAGAGCTGAGAAATGATACCCAAGTTTGAACTCTGACCTTCACATGCATGTGCAAATGCACCCACACATGCACACACACACACCCATGTATGTTTGCATGGAAGAGATAAAAGATATAACTGGTTGATTGTAAATTTTTATATTACAGTAATTAATAGTATTTAAATTTTCTAATTTAATATTATAATGCCAGTTATATTGTAACCTCATAATGCTGCCTTAAAATCAAAAACAGAATTCGTAAGATGTTTACACAGCACACCTTGCTTTCTAAATCCTTTCCCCCTTAAAAACCAGAAGGCTTGAGGGTGAAATAATCAGAGAAGAATGTAGAATGATCGATACCCACCACAGTAGCATCAGGCAGATCGGCTTCACTGCCTTGCATTTTCCCTAGTCTCTGCCTGTTACTTCTTTTCTCTGGCCGTCAATGATCCTTTTACGATCACCACAATTTTGTCTTCTCCTGAGCGTCATATAGCTGGAACCATATAGTACATAATCTTTGCAGAACATGTTTTCATTAATTAATATTCATTTATGTTTCCTCCATGGCTCTCCATGGTTTTATATGAATTCCTTACCGTTTAACACAGAATCATATGCTATTGCCTGGATAGACCATCTACTGAAGCCATTGTTACCAGGATTTGAGCACTTATGAATAAAGCTACTATAAACACCTGATCCATGTTTTTCTGCAAACTTAAGTTCTCAATTATTTGGGTAATTAAAGAGTGTGATTGTTGGATCATATGTAAATAGTGTTTAGCTTAGAAAAAAACTGCAAAACTCTCCTACAAAGTGATGTGACATTTTGCATCCTCTCGGGGAGTTTAATGGGAGTTCCTATTGCTTCGTATCCTTCCTGGTACAGATACTGACAGTGTTCGGGATTTGAGTTATTCTAATAAATCCGTAGTGGTACTTCATTGTTATTTTAGTTGAAATACCTCAATGACATAAGTGATGGTTAGTCTTCATTGTTACATTCCCTGGACTTGAAGTCCAATAGGAGACTGACGGGGTTCACCTGCATGTGGGTACCACTATCTCATGGAATAAAGGGAGAAGTGAGAAAGCCAGATAAGCACTAGCATCGCACATTTCTCTACTTCTTGAGCCACCATGACACAAGCTGCTTTTTCCCACCATGGCTCCCCATCATGATGGACTGAGCCCTCTGAAACCATGACCAAAAGTCAACCCGAACTCCTTTAAGTGGATTCCGTCAGGCATTTTATTGTGCTCGAGAAAAGCAATTAAGACATTTTCTCAAGAGCACACTTGCCATCTGCCTGTCCTCTTTCGTGAGGTGCCTGCTCAGTTCTTTACCCACACTGTTAAGGTTTTTGATCTAGTTTTTAGTGCTCTTTGTTATTTGAGATTGCATTCTTCTATTAAATATGGGTTTTGCTAATCCTTTCTCCAGTCTAGGACTGTTTTGCTTTGGTGGTTCATAGATTTTAGAATTGCAAAATATATTGAGTTCTACATCTTCCTAATGGGAAAAGAAAGCTTTCTCTAGTTTCTACATTAAGTTGTCAGGTAAATTAATCTCTAGTATTGTATTTTTATTATAAGTGGCTCTAGAGTCTTTGATAAAGCCACGGACCTTTTAGAAATGAAAGATGCCCTTAGAAAACTACATTTGTTTTAATCTCCAAGTTACTTTTTTTTTTTTTTAAGAAATTTAGCTGTCCATAGTCAGTGAAATCTCATTGCATACAAAGTATTTACCATCAGGAGAAAGGACAAACAAAATGTGTTTTTAGTAAAAGAAATGTGCATTAGAACTGTTGTGTATGGTAAGCCTGCTAGCACACTTCATTAGAAGAGCAAATGCTTTTATGTGCATATAGATGTATTTTCACAAGTAAAAAGCATTTCTCATTCTTCATATTTGTGTGTGTATATAATTAGTTTTATATACATATACAAAAATATATAGAACTAAAAAGAATAGAAACACTTATATCTGTCATTATTGTACAGAAGCATAAGAAAACACTTCACAGATACCTTTGTGTTTTCATATTTATCTAGGATGTCATAAATTCTGACTTTAGGCATGCATGAATTGTCAGGCTGATTTTCAAACCAGCAGAGGAAACATCCTGGTGGTTGAATTAGGTTTAATATTTAATGACTATTTTCATGACTCCAAAATATTTTATCTACATTTAGCACTGAAAAAAATGTGAATAAATGGGTATTTACTATCTAATCCTATCCATAGAACTATTTTCAGAAAGAAATTAAACCAGATATATTTTTGGAATTTTGCAAATTTTGTAAATTTTTAAAAATAGAGAAAATTTTCATTGGGGGGCTCTATGTAGACTTCCTGTCCTTTGTTGTCATACATCTATTTTTTTCTCATTGTTGTGTCCACTGTCCTTGGAGGTCATATCTACCCCTGCTCCCGTGAATTCCCAGGGCAGGCCTACTGTAGACAGTACTCATTTATTCAACAGCGTTTGGACCCTGGACAGCAGGCATTCTGGAACTGTCTAGGGAAAACTCGGGCATTGTACAAGGAGAGCTTGAAGTAGGATATAAAAGCATTTGAAATTCTTAAATGTTCACAATATAGTTGGAGCTCAAATTACTCAAAGTTATAGGCATGAGTCCACAGATGTGGGGTTTGGGTAATTGAAGCTGTCAGGTATACCTAGAAGTGGTTCTGAATGAATAACCCAGAATTGAGACAAGCAGAAGCTGAATAAATCAAGTGAGTTTTCCAATGGCAGTATCTGTGTATTTCCATTATTCATGAGGCTTCGAAAGCAGAAGCTTGACCTGTAAAATCTTAGAGGTCAAAAGACTTTGCTTCTCCCCAAGACTCCAATAACAACCCCAAATCACTTACTTACTGTTCTGCACGTCAGCTGCAGTTCCAAAGTCTCTCTTACCTCTTTCTAGCAAATGCAGACTGGGAGAACCAAGCCACCATTTAAAAAATATATTGATTCTGGCCAGGCGTGGTAGCTCATGCTTTATACCCAGCACTCACGAAATAGAGGCAAGAAGATCTTGGTGAGTTCAAGGACAGCCTGGTCCTAGTGAGTTCGGAGCCATTAAGGAATTTTGTCTCCTCCCCGACTTCTCTCCCTCCCTCCCTCCCCCCTCCCTCCCTCCCTCCCTCTCCCTTTCCCTCCCTTCCCTGTGTCTCTCTGTCTCATGCACACATGCAAGCATGTATGTGTGCATGTGTGTATACATATATATATATATATATATATATATATATATATATATATATGAACAACTGTGCTGTGGATATCACCAGCAACACAACTGTCTCTGTTCCTTGTGCAGAGGACCTCTATCAGAACCTGCTGGACCACCAAGAGACAGGCTGTCTAACGCACATCCTAAGGTCACATGACCTAGGACCTCTTGTTCTTGCAACATCCGTGTCTTCTCTTTGTAAACCCCAAGCTGAGAGCTGATGAACATCTCTGCAACATGTGGAGTAGCAGGGAGAGGCAGAAGCGTGAAGGGGAACAGAAAGCAGAAGGTCATGGCGACAAATGAAAAGTACTGTGTAAAAGTCCAGGCAATAACAGACCATATAGTCAAAAGCCTAAGTCAATTTAGACCTCCTGCAGGATCTGCGTTAGTGTTGGCAGAGGCATGTACATCAGAGAGGGGAAAAAATTAACTCAGGATCACATGAGGAGGAAAATCGACCCAGACAGTGACTCTCAGTGAATACTTCTTTTCACTGAGAACATCCCACTATGATAATCATAACACTAAAAACTAACACCTACAAGGTACTGATGAGCTGGGCACTGTTTTACAAGTTCCTTGTAGTCACCATGCCTCATATACACATGGTCATTTGATTTTTAAGAGCAAAGCCATATGTAGGAAGTACCATGAGACTTCAGAGACCAACTTCTGCTCCTGCTCTGTCCTTTTCTCTCTGTTCCACTCAGTTCTTCACCATAAACTAAAACAAGATCTAACTGCAAATGCAATCTAAAGCTTTCAGAATAGACCTCGCAGAAAGATGGGAGAATATGCTGTCGGACACACAAGACTCTCCATTTCCACATTCTGTGCAAGAGCTCTCTTCCCACCACGCTTCTAACTTATTCTATAAATTAACCCGAGTTTGGCGCCCACTGAAGAAGACAATCCAGGCACAGAAAGTGTTTAGGGGATGTGTGTTGTTCCTCACACATGTCTCTAGGCCACTGTGACTGTTCACCAAATTGCTCTTTTCTTTGAGGAAAAATTTGTTGCAGGGATACCGTGGGGGAGATGAAGTATCCACCATGTGATTTTTATCTTGCTTCATGCATGTGGCATTTACTATTATGCATTCTTCACTGTGGCTTTCTCAGGTAGGAATTATCATTTTGTGCTATACAGGTGAGAAGCCTGGGATTCAGGTGTTACACAGTATCTGAGAATAGCAACTAGAGTAGCTAGTTGGCCCGATACACAAAGTTCAAGGTCATAGAAAACTATAATCACCACCATCGATCACACTAGTAGAGTACCGAAGGTTTGTTTCCAAGCCAGACCTTTCAACTGTCCAAGCAGTTATTCAGTCAGTATTTGATAAATCGGGGGCTGCAGACAGACTGAAGGAAAGGAAGAGGGGAAGGAAGAAATAGAGGTAAGAGAAAAAGAAAAGAAAATAGCAGAGAAATAGAAGCTTCTTGGTGGTTTAATGTCTCATGGATATTGTTCTTTGTTATTTCTTTTATACAAAGTGAAACCTCCATCTATTTAGTTGATATTTCAAGAGGCCTCCCTAATGATGAATAACTCATGATGGCCCCATGGCATTTGAGCCACAAACATTTGACTTAGCTTTACCCACAACAGCACTATAACCTCTGCTCATTTACATAAGGGGTGCTAGAAATCATATTTCAGCGATGAACTGGGCAACGGTTAAGCATAGTAGATCGAGGGCAGCCACCTAGCAAGCCTGGTGGCATATTTCCCAAGCACTACTCTTGGCCTCTGGTTCAGTCCTGAGTCCTGCAGCTCGGAAGGAAGAGTCACCCATTTATTTTGATTGGCTACTAAGCTGTTGAAATAGCATTCAACCTGCCTCCAGAGAAGTTTTTATACATGCAGAGAAATTACTCCCAGGTGGTGTAACACAATTGAAGATGGGGTTTGGGGACAGGGACTCTGCTGACTGACTTCACAAAGCAAGTAGAGATGGCTCCTTTGCAGCTGCTTGCTGATGACAAATAATAACACTTGCGTGAGTGGAAGCCCGACTGTGAGATGCATTTGCATTGTAAAATAATGTAAACAAGGCTCGAATAAGGGAAACCTATAGCCTCCATCTGCCTCAGACTGTTGAAGGCTTCTCCTATGTGCCATAGTGAACTTTCTGCTTGTCATAGAACACATTCTTATAGGTCTGTTCCCATCCACAGTCTACTCTTTGCTTTTCTTTGTGTGTATGCATATATGTATGTGTAGATGTTCATATATGCTCATGTGTGTGCAAGCTCATGCCCAGGCCATGGACTTATGTCAAGTGTCTTCTTCAATCACTCCCCACCTTATTTTCCAAGACAGGGTCTCTTGCTGGACCTAAAACCCACCAATATGGATAGACTGGATGGCCAGCAAATCTCCAAGATGCACCTGTCTCCACTCCCCTAGCTCTGGCTTATGGGTATGCACTACTGCAGATGTCTTTTTGCACTGGTGTTGGGGGATTAGAACCCAGATCCCAATGCTTGCATGGCAAGCACTTTACCAGCTGAGCCATGGTCCCTAACCCCAGTAAATTACTCTTGTTGGGTGACTAATTCACACCAAAAAAAACCAAACAAACAAAAACCAGAAAATACTTAACTCTTCCTCTGGTGAACAATACACGTAAGTTACCTGTGTTAGCCAGAATGGCTTTAAGCAGCTGTCTGTAGGAAGACTTCCACTAAAGCTTTCACACAAAGCTATAATGCAAAAGCTCTTGGAGAGAGAATAGGATGAGCTATGATGATAGTTACTCAGCATCTAATTAAAATGGAAGAGCCTGAAAATGGATTTCTTATTATTAGTGGTCCTATTATAGATGACAGATTGTCCTCAATGCTCTGCTCCAGCAGAGGACATCCTCTTTGCTTCTGGGAAAAGGAGAGCTAATCAGAACAAAATATGACTGTTAAAAATCTCTCCGAAGCCCACACTTGGAGATTTGTGTCTCATCCATCGATTCTTCTACCACCTTGCTTGCTTTTGCCAACCTAGTAAAACTCATGTCAGGCCAGAAATTCAACTTCTATAAAACGGCAGCTCCTCTTCACTATAAAATATGTAATTGAGTTAATATTTCAAGGTTTTCATTACCATCATAAGGAAACATAAATGGGGAGAGGAAAAATAATCACTCAGCAGAAATTCTACTGCCTTTGCTTTAGTGGGAACACTCATTACATCCTGCCTCAGGAAGGTCTCATTTCCTGAAGGAGCCCAATGATGATGAGGTGAGAGCTATGATTGAAACATAAATGTATGATCCAGAGCGAGAGGCGAGCTGCAGCAAGCTCACCACATCTACCCTCCGAGCAGACTCCTACCCAGAAGAAATACATAAAGCTTATTTCCGTGCAAGCTCACATCTGCACCCTTTTGCACATCAAACTTCAGACTCAGTTTAAACCACTTCAATTTTTCATGTTTAAGGGGTTTTGCATGCTTAATATTTTCAATCAATACAATGCCCCCTGCTGGAGTGTTAGGAGCACTTGGGTACTTGGCAAAATTATTGTCTTAAGAGAAACAATCACTGCAGAGATATTCTTCAAGTGACCCATAGGGCTGAAACCCTTGTCTCCAATGCAGGGAATTTTTAATGTGTAACCAAGTTGACCCTGGGCTTATTATATTCAAGAGTCTGGGGAAAAGTGTTTTCTTCCTTCCCCTATGCTAAAATTTAAAGCCTAGAATCACTTGTTTGAAATATTCAATATTAACTTTAAAGATACACTCTTTTTAGGAATAATATCAGCCCTTGGTATGTAAACTAATTTAAGCGAAGAAAGAGTCCACGTTGGAGTGACTGTCTTTGCCAGACTTCTTTTTTCCATCCATCTTCCATGCACACCCAGTACCAAAAACGTCCCACACTTCCCTCTTTCCGGTGACACACCATTCAAGACCCCTTCATAAGGCACGAAAATAGATTTAAGACAATTAGCAGGAAGGGACCAACAGGGAGAGTGGGGGGCGGGGCAAGAGAAGATAATGGGGGTTATTATGAGCAAAGGACATGAGATGCATTTGTGAAGATGCCATAACGAAACCCATCCTACTGTTTATTCTTTCAATCCTTCTGGCTTCCATGATTCTATCGTATTCTGCTGTATCGCTGTCTGCTCTGTAAATGTTTTCTAAAACTTTGCCTTTGTTAATTTCTCTTTATATTCCCAGTCTCCAAATGTTGGCATCCTCTCTGGTTTCTTTTTAATCCCCTAGCTGTGGGAGGTCTCTGGTTTTACTCAGCACTATCTGTATGTTGTCATTTCAAAACCTATGCACCCAGACTCCCAGGTGTCTCTCGTAGGCTCCTGCCTTCCATCCACACACACATCTGAAACCCAATACCCAACCAACTCCCATACATCCCCCAGGATTCAAGTCGGGCATCAGCCCTTCTAAGAACACCCCCTAACTCCTGCTGTTTGGTGCCTCTCTGAGATGTAGTCACCTCCATCAAAGCAACCATCACACTCTGGAGGAACTACCTGCCTTCAGAACTCTCTCTGAAGACAGCAGGATCCTCGAGGCAGTAATTATGTTGGATTAATCTTTGTGACTGTCACATAAAAGGCAGTCAATAAAGGTTTACCAGACGAATAGAGGCAAGGTGGCTGTTGATTATTGCAGACTCCTTGTATCCTGGACTGTTTTGTTGTGTAATGCAGCAGAACAACATTCGAGAATTTCTTCCTCGTAAATTTGCAAGCTGAAAGGGCATTTCAGAGCCTCGTTTTTAACACATATCTGTTCCTGAGATAATATACAGCTTGCTGACGTTTACTGCTCAACTCAAATAATAAATATTATCTCTATACAGTTTTTATGTCTTTCTGTGTAAGAATCATGTTTTGTCAACTCTTTTATTCTTATGTTGAAATGTGATTATCCAGGTACTTCTTCTAGACCTCCGGTGAAGAGAGACTGTAGAGAATTACTAGAGAGGAGGGGAAAAAAAAAGTATAAGAAGTGGGAGTTGCATTTATAAGCTTCTTGTGATATACATCAGAAAGTGCAGGGTGTGGAAAGGAATGTGGAGCACTCTCCCCCAAGGACTGTCACGGTAAGAAGTCACACCCAGATGACTGAGCAATGGAGAGCAAAACAGGGGACAGACAACAGGAGCATTTGTGACTGTGGAAGCCACAGCTGAGCAGAAGCTCCTGGGAAGACACAGGCACCATGTGATCCGGCAAGGGAGGAAGGGTGAATTCTCCAGCGTCCTCACCTCTCTCCCTTCTCCCATGGGTGCCTTCTCTTAGCAAAAGCCACCTGGAAGCCAGAGGGCAAGGAAGTGCAGACCGTGTGCCCTGAAGATGAAATCTTGAACACAGAACAGATCCGGCACAGAAAAGAGACAAGAAGATCAAACGGCTAACATCCAGCCCTCTCCTTGTCCCCTCTAATGAAGACATTGACTACCGCTCCTTGTTTTTATTTCCATAAAAGAAGCAGAAACTCTCCTGCATATTGAATTTTAAAGACAGATTTGATTCCTAGCACCCCTTCTGTAACTCCAGTTCCGAGGGATCCAATTCCCTCTTCTGGCCTTTGTGGGAACTGCATGTTCTTGGTGCAGACATGCATGCAGGCCATAGACATAACCCATAGACATAACATCAAAAAAAAAATTGAAAGATCTTAAGATGTACTGATTGTATGAGTCAGTGCCATACAATCCCTTTATACAGCATGCACTGATGACATCTCACTTCCTTTTTCCTACTCTCTGCTCCCTGAAATCTAATCTCTAGTAATGATTAATTTTCTGGTGTCTTTGGTTGTTTGTTTGTTTGAAACAGAGTCTCACTATGTAGCCCTGACTGTCATGGAACTCACTATGTAGATCAGGCTGGCCTTGAAGTCACAGAGATCTACCTGCCTTTCCCTCCTGAGTGCTGGGAAGGTTTGTGCCACTAGTCAGCTCTGGCCTTAAAAGACAAGCTTCTGCACATTAGAGAGAATGAGCAGTACACATCTTTCCGTATCTGGCTTATTTCATTCACCATGTCCCCCAGTTCTTTTTTATGGCTGGGCAATCCTCTACTGTGTGTCTTTGCAAATAAACACATGCATAAATACATCTGTATAGCCGGGCGGTGGTGGCGCACGCCTTTAATCCCAGCACTCGGGAGGCAGAGCCAGGCGGATCTCTGTGAGTTCGAGGCCAGCCTGGGCTACCAAGTGAGTTCCAGGAAAGGCGCAAAGCTACACAGAGAAACCCTGTCTCGAAAAACCAAAAAAAAAAAAAAAAAAAAAATACATCTGTATATACCCTTCAGCACATTCCTTTGACCCATTCATCTCGACAGTCCCTAGACCGATTCCATATTTTAGTTATGTGAGGGTTAGAACAACACAGATGTGATGGTATCTCTTTGGCTTGCCAATCTCCTTTCACTTGGATATGTACCCAGAAGTGCTGCAACTGGATCATAGGAGAGATATATTGTTAGGTTTTTTGAGGAACCTCCATAGTGCTCTCCGTAAAGACTGTACTAATTTGCATACCACCAAGAGTGTTTGAGTAGCCTTTAGTCCACATCATCATGAGTAAATGATTGATCCCTTCCCAACCCACCAGATGAACCTACTCCCCACACCCTCTACACAGGCGAGCTGGTACTGAGTGGCCTCTCTCCAGCAGACCCATCAACTCTGCCCTTTCAAATCAAGTAGTCAGCATCTTGACAACTGCTGTGGTTTGAAGTCTGCTTAAGCCAGCTGTACCCATTCAAGTTTGATACTAGGAAGTCATTTATCAGGTCAACTATCAATAATAAGTGCACATGGGAAGAAGCCCTCTCCCTGACTCCCCCTGTTCCTGAGCCCACCTTCACCCTATCTCAGTATCATGCCTGGCTGTAGTTACTATTCATATACTTAGCCTTTCTAAAGAAAGATCACCATCTGCATCTTTCCTTGACATTTCCCCCCAATGTCTAATAGACGACATCACTGTTGGGTGTGACATCACTGTTGGGTGTGACGTCACTGTTGGTGTGACGTCACTGTTGGATGTGACGTCACTGTTCGGTGTGACCAGACCGGAGCAGCTGAGCCTCTCCATTGTCACCATCTGCCACGTGCAGAACCTCGCTTACCTCAGCTAATGGCAACTCCACCCTGCTACTTGCTTAGACCAAAAGTGTCAGATTCATTCTGGGTTTCTTTTTTTCTTTCACATCTCACGTCCAATCAGTCAGAAAAGCCGTGTTTGTAACCTCCAAAACATATCCAAAACTTGAGTGATGTAATTACTCGGCTATCATTATGTTGGCTAGGCCACCATCACTTCTTATCTGAATATAGCAAAGCGTTCTTCACAGGTAGGGTCCTTGAAACTGACCAAGTCACATCCCTGCTTGAATCCATCCATCGGTTCCTCATTTCTCCCAGAATAGAAGCCAAGGTCCCTACAACACAAGGCCCTCCATAGTCTAATGCCATGAGTCCCTCTCTGAGTGCATTCTTATGACTCCTTCTCAACCACGATGCTCCCACTACATGACTTCCTGATTGTTCTTGAACATTCTGTGGAGAGACCCAAACAGGGGTCTCAGATCCAGCTTCTCTTTAGGCCTGGATGCTCCTCCTCCAGAATTCTCCAGGGTGGCTGCCCTCTCCTCTGGGTCTTCGCTCACATTTTAACCATCTAACTGATAATAACAATAACAGCTGAAGCCCCCAATTCCCCACCCCAGATCCATCTCCCCTCACTGTTCTCCCCACCATGAGCTTCCTAACACGCCTCACAATCCGAGTGTGCAGTGTGCTCACGTTTAATTCTCACATTTAATAGAGTGCTGGCTGCCCCTGGGTATTTCACTGTTGCTGGTTTCTTCCCTGCTATAGCCAAAGCACATGGGAAAGTGACAGGTAACAGCACAGTGACTCAAATACTTGTTACAATACATCAACATTTTTAAAGAATTTTTTAAATAAATAAAATAAGTAATTTTTAATAAAAATAATGTTTTAAGAAATGCAACATTTTGGCCATGTCTGGTGGAGCATGTTTTTGGTAATTTCCTTGGTAATGTAGAATTTGTTCTTGATTTTGTATTTCTAAATAACCATTATTATTAGATGTTATTTTATTGATTTGGCCCGACCAAAAAAATGGAAAAGAAAGCAAAGCAAAAGCAAAGGTTATGAAATTTCTAGGAAGAAGAAAGTTTTATAAGCTCAGGCTCCAGCAATACTTAGAACTGGTGAATGAAATAAAAAAAAAAAATTGAGTTTGCTCATCGGGACGTAAAAATAAAATAGGAGCCATCTTTTTTATGTAGGTGAGTCCTTATAACTCTTTTTAAATACTCCATAAAATTATCATTCTTTCAGTCCTGGGTCTGGGACATTTATCCCTTTTAAAATTCTTCTGTTTAAAAAAAAAGCCACAAATCTAATAGGACAGGATCTCTTAAAACCACAGATATGATTAAGGCTCAGTTCCCTAATAAATGTGCAAGGAGACACTTGTCAGCCCTTGAAATAATGAGCTGTGATCGGTGATAGATGTACCAATAACACACTTTCCAGACCAGCATATTTCAGATTGGTAGGAAATAGTTGACTCACAGCAGGATCTTATTTTTACACAGATTACTTCGAAACTCCAAACACATCTAAAATTAATTTCCTTTATCACATTAACACCGGGCTGTTAATCACTGCAATGGCTGCTGTTTGACAGACATAAAAAATTGATTTACATTTGCAAGAGAGAACAGCACACATAAAGGAAACATGTTCCCCCGTGTGATACAGGGCTGTGCAATTCCAGCTCATAAAACATATTACTTGTTTACCAGTCAGAGGCGATTAGCGAGGTGAGTACAGTAATAGCTCGTGAAGGCCAGATGAAAAAGAGCTGACCTTTCTGTAAGAGAATGCATGAATTGGAAAACAATATCTAATGGAATATATCTGTAACAAAAAAAAATTGCAAAGAGCTCTAAGCCTCTCTAGTTAATCTCCTAGGGTTGATTTTATAGCGTCATTCAGTGATGAATGGACACACAAAACAAATACTGGATTTCGGTGATTGTCTACAATGTGGGTATCCAAGCTTACGTGGAAAATAATTCAAAGTGTGTGATGCAATCCTTGTATGAAATATATGGGATGCTGAGTGAATGTGGGAGAAAGACAAGCTGCCTGATCTACAAAATGGTAGTTCCTGCCTCTGGTGTTAGAGATGAGGACGAAACAAGCAGGTGTATATGGAAGAGTTTAAGCAGGAGAGAAACTGGAGTGAACACTTGGTGCATGTCAATCTTCATTACAGGAAGCCACATATTAGAACGTCCATGTCTGACACGCTACCATACACATAGTACACATAGAACATGTCAGTGGATACAACCGACCATGTTCCTGCCCGTCACACCATGCTTCCAACCTGTCACAGAAAACTGTAGCATGTAACAAAGTATGCCAGGAATAAGGCTCTGAGAACTTAGAGCCAGACCCCTACCCAATCTAGAAATGCAGGACAAGCCCACAGATACTGTGTTAGAAAGAGAAGCAACAGGCACTCTCTCGTGATCCTTCCAGATTTATAGAGGGGATTAAGTCTTGGCACAGCTCAGCTAGAGGTGTGCTGGCATGATAAGGAAGAAAAGAACCATGGTCCAAAGGAGTTGGCACGCTTGATTAGGGGAAGCAGAACATAAAACTTGATAGAGATGAATCTGTTGTTTCAACTGAAATCTCAAGAGATGGGATTTAACATCTAGGCAGTGATGTCGGAGAACTGACTCATGGCTTGCACAGTTATGTCAAAGGCTAATGCTGACAGATACTGGAGGAGGGATTGAACATCTCAGAAAAGTGGACGTGGTGGCATGGATTTGCTGTGCAGAGCAGAAGACCTGACGTGTGGTTAGGATTCCTTGGAGGGTCCAGAGACATAACAAGCACGCAGCAAAGCCATGAGAACCTGCTGTAAAGGCTATCTCTGTATCACTAAGCAGGGACTTTTCAGGCTGACAGTACTAAAGGCTGCCACTTAACTTCATTCATCAATAGCAATCAAATGACAGGAAGCAAAAGCAAGAGGCTCAAATGCCACAGCCTAGGCATCTCAGAGGGACTGTCAGGGTTTGAGTGGCAGCCAAGGGACCACTCTCTAAGTCACAGAGACTGCTGAGAGGCTGCAGTAGCTCTCAGAGCTGAACAGGTGGACAGTTGACAAGGATGTCACTCAGTATATAGCAACAAAAGAAATCAAAAGTGGCCAGGCAGCCAGGGCAGATATCCCAACAGACAGCAGCAATCCCTTTCCACAGATTCCAAATCTGAGCTGCTTTTCAGACATGAGAACCACCAGTTAATGAGGCAAGCTTGGCATTCCACCATCCTTCTAACTATACAGTATAGAAGTCTCCAGACCCACTATAAAGGAACAGAGAGCTACTTACGTGACTAACTGGACCGTGAAGGACATACACTACTCCAACATCTCAAGGGCATCTTCACACATTGTCCAAGTTAGCATCAATCCCCAACACCCAAAGCGTCATCAGGCCTCCTCTCAAGTTAGAGTGAGAACACATGGAAGCCATGTCAAACGTGGAATCTCTAGTGTGATTGGGATTCAGAGAGTCGCACTGAGTCCATAGATCCACTTAGTACATTTGTCTTGCCCCAAAGGTATTGTCTAGGTCAATATGCTGGGAGGTTGGAAGGTTGTTCTGTGGAGCAAGAGCTATCATAATGAAGGAGGTGAATAGAGTCTATGAAACAGACACCATTTGGCCAAGATAACAAATTAATCAAGAAGAAAAACCTACATCCCTATTGACAGCGTATGTGCATAGCCTGATTAATGGTTGAGAACCAGGGTCTCATCATACCTGGCTACATGACAGTCAATCCTGAGGACAACCACAGACCACTGTAAGCTCAGCCTTGATTGCTGGCTAGGGTACATTGGTACATGGAGTCTGGCCATAGCTTTGGTGACTGTGTCCATTTCTACTGATGCCAGGAAAGGGGGTAAGAAGCAGTTGGCAGTCACATAACAACAGAGTAAGAACATGCAGGCAGGAAGCTTGGCTCCTGAACTACATTGACTGTCTATCTTTTGACGTAATGCAGACAGAATAGAACAGTGCATTGACCCAGTCTTACTATGTTAATCAGGCTGTATGGACAACAGGTAGCTTGCATGGCGTAGATCACATATGTGTTTCTTACAGGGGGTGAGAAATTATCCTTGCACAGATTTACGTCTGCCACATCTATACAATGGTTAGAAATTCAGGGATCAGGAGCAGGTCATGGCAGCCATGCCAGAGTAAAAGGCAGCTTGATGTACGTGGCCACCTGTAACAGAGAAGCAGAAAGAGGAGGCGCTATATTCCACACCAAAGGTTACTGCTCCCGCCCATGAGCTAGGTGATGTGAAGAGCTGTGAGCACTGTGTGCAGCCTAGAGGAAGAAAAGGACAAAGCAGGTCTGAGTTCTAGAAGCACCAACCATCATGGATCAACAATCCAGAGGATATATGAAACTCCACAGTAGAATACAGACTCCATGTGGAATCCGTAGACTACCCCAGATGGAGACTCACAGCCCAGGATCTGCAGTGGACCAAGACCTCCACCGTGCCTCCAGTAGAGGAGAAATGCACTATCCTATTGCTTGACCTCAGAAGACATGACACCACCAATGACGTCTTTCCCTTGCTGCTGTGGCTAGGATCACTTATTATGAGCTGAGTTCCCATACCTGCCGTGACAGAAGAGAACCCAGGAGCACTCTGTCAAATGATAGAAACGGTGCATCAACTGTGGAGCTGAACAGATCCAGGGAGACAGGCATTTCTGTGATGCCATAGCCCAGACCTCCTCAGCCCTCATCTGCAAATATTCTACCCAGCTCACATCTCAACCGGAGAGTCCTACATAAGCAGCAGTGGGGAGGGATATTCAGAGGTTGGCCTCAGCTAGTGAGGGTGGGTAGCAGGTTCAAATAGGTGGTGGTGTCACCTCACTCAGGCGCAGCTTTTGAGGATAAAGCAAACGGATTCTCAGAGGCAGAGGGTTCTTTCCATACAACACCAGTGCATCTCCAGTATGGGGGAAAGCAGAGGCCATACTCAGGGAGTAGTAGATGACCTATCTAGCTGGGTAGACCCCAAAAAGGTCAAAATCTAAAGAATTGTGGCCCAGGAGTGAAGAGAAGTGCATGCCCCATGAAGGTTGGCACACAGTAAAGTTCTTTCTACTTCATTGTAACATCCACGAAACTGATTACGGAGGGATAGCTTGGCATATCTATAAATCCGTTTTTAATATAATTTGTGTAGCTTGGACTTTCACAATTTAAGCTTTGCTTCATTTTTATAGTCATAACATAGTATTCAGAAGCATAGGTAATCTTTAACTGTTTCAATAGGTTCATGATGGCTCTAATTACTTTACAAGTACCCATACCATTAATATTTATAGCAGCTGTGAGTTTGGGATAGTGAAAAGACACAATAATGCAATGACCAAGGTAAAAACTAACTAGACAGCCTACCTTAGAGACTAACTCACTACCTGTAGGCTATGAGATCTTGGGTGAGTCAGGTAGTTTCTTTGGGTCTCAACTTTCTGATCTGTTAAATGGGAGTTTTAATAATATAACTTCAATGTTTTAAATGGCTTGGGAAGTCTCTGCAGATTTAGTGTTTGGTTCTAGTGTGCCAGTTGAGCCACCCCTAATACACTTGAGAGCTGGAGGTGCCTTAAGTTGCTCTTTTGTCTGTTTGCTAAGAATGAAAAATTAAAGAAGATCCTCAAATAGGAAATGATGACAGCAAATGATTTTCATATTTGGCTGTGGGGAGTAGAGTTTCCGTAACCCTCACATGCTTTGTCTTTATTGATGTGTCCTAAAAACAGTGGCATGCGGCTCAGAGCATTGTAGAGATGTTCTTACAGTCATTTCAAACCACATAAGCCATCAGTGGTCCCAAGGCCAGGAAAGTCCATATACTAGTGCATTATGTGCCAATGAGATCAAATTCCTCTTGCTCTTCTGAATTTCTCAGAGCATATTCAGCTCTCTACCTGTTCTGTGCTCACCGGGGTCCCGGTCCCTCATAACTCCCAACAGTAGTCCCCGACCCGAGGTTCATAATCCTGATTGAGGTTATTCAATTTCAAATAAAATCAAAGCAAAATAAATCAAGGCAAGTTTCTATTTAGTACTCATGTGACAACTGGGCTTTTAAAAATACACCTGGTGAGAATAAATTGCTTTGACCTGATTTTTTTTTTCTTCGACGCTTTCAAAAGTCAGAGGAAGGTGAATTATTATAAAACAAAAACAATTCATTTGTATACCAACAGAATACGTCTTTAGTAGCCAAGACCAATGAGTGAGGGGAAGAAACATCGGTACAAAGGGTAGAATAAAATCCTAACTTTGAGGTGAGTTCCTTTAAAAAGCTTCATAGGATCTACATTTCATTTTCTTCTACGCCACTAGAGGGCGAACGTTCCTTTCTCTAGAAATTCTGTCATGCACCCTTTCAAAGGGTGAGAGGTGGTTTTGTTATTACTTTGTTTTGCTTTGTTTTTTAATGGCTGATTTCCAAGAAATCTGCAAAAGAATCCTGCAACTAGACTCAATTAAAAGGATCAGAGTTTTCCAGAAGCGAGCTGTATTACAAAGTACAGGTCAGTTTCAAACCAACAACCTAGCCACCACAACTCTGTCCATCTACAATTGATAGGTTTTGTGCTCTGCACTTTATAGCATGTGCTATGGAAATTGTCCCTCCATGCTCGTGGAGACTCTGTTACCTCTCAGTCTATATTTTAAAGATGAATTTGAAGTTCGGTATTAAAGTTGTCGGGAACCATCTCCAAGTCAAATGGGTTTAAGTCATGAGACCGAATCGAGGCATGATTTAAACCAATTTCTTCTTCCAACTCCAGCTCATTGAACACCCACCCCACAGTGTTCTGTGGCTTTTCATCAAAGAACTTGAGACATCCCAGGGCAAAAGTCTGGCTAGACATTCTTAAATGAACAAACTCGACTCTGGCTGTCCCCGTGCTATCCAAGCTAATGAGCAGAAGCCTTCCATGACATCCGTTTCTCTCCTACGGCTATGATTAAATCATTGACTTAAAATATAATTACAAGTATGACACATCTAGGAATATTATGCCCTTGGGAAAATATTATAGGATATGCACTAATTTATTTACTCTTATTAAGAAAACGACTGAGAAGGAAGCTCTTCAAGTTACAATCTAAATTAAGAGAAAATATAAATTAGAATGTGATTATTGGAGTCACCGAGGAGCTCTGGCTTTCAAAGCCTTCCCTCCAGGGTTCCTTTGAACCGGGAGCTGCCCAGCTGTATGTTAAATGATCCCACTTACTGTAGGAGGCTCAATTTACATGGAAATGCCCAGAAACGGGGCTGTTCCACAGAGGGAGCTGCGTCTGCACTGTACTTTGCATTGGCAAGAAAATTCGAAGCTTATGGAAAAATACCACACACAAGAGCAGCCAGGCTCCTCGGGCCAGAAGCGGCCCCGCCCCGTAGCCTGTCAATCTTGCTGCAAGAAGTGAGGCTAAAGAGGCATCTGACAGCTCCCCTCACTCCCAGGTGCTGACCTGAGACTCCATTATCCTAAAGTGCACATTATCTGTCCTACGGTCCCCATCCTCGTGCCGAGAGCGGAGGGGCAAGCACGCCAACTGCCTGGAGTTGATTAAAGACAGATTCTTTCCATTCCCGAGGTTTAAGCTCCCTGTGTGCAAGTGACCCTTCTCAAGCAAAACACAAGCAAGCCACCCACACGGGTTGAGCAATAGCAGGTGTGAGGATCTGGTCACATGTTTCTTGGCTACTCTTTGGCAAAGGCCCACATGCCTATTAGGCAGCATATTTGGTCCCTCGTGCATCCCCTCCCTGTCTGGAAGATTTGTGGAGCAGGTGCGACGGGAAGGAGATTCGAAAACAAAACACGACAGAGTGGCTCGGAAGGCAGGGAAGAGTCTATTTTGTCCTTCCTGCTTATCTATTCATTTCTTTTTGGTTTATGTATTTATGCCTTTGTCTGATTATACATGTGTGTGTCACACCATTCATAGGACTGGGGAGATAGCTCAGCCCATAAAACGTTTGTCCCACATGGCCAAACGTTGAGCGCTCAAGTTTGATTCCCAGGATACATAAGACATCAACTATGCTAGGAGTAACACTGGGAGGCAGAGACAAGCATCTACCTGGGGCTCCAGGCCAGCCAGTTAAGCCTAGCCTGAGAGACCTTTTCTAACGAAAGGAAGTGGACCCCTGCCTGAGGAAGAACTACAACCAAGGTTGTCTTCCAGCTTCCACCTGTGTGCACGTGCGTGTGCACACACATACAAACACACACACACACACACTGACATACACACACATAGCCCCATACATTGACACACACACACACACTCACATATACACACACACTCCCATACACACACATACCCCCATACATTGACATACACACACACACACACACACACACACACACACACACACACACACGAGAGAGAGAGAGAGAGAGAGAGAGAGAGAGAGAGAGAGAGAGAGAGAGAGAGAGAGAGATTTAAAGGGCCAGTGACATAAACATCACCATCACCGTATAAAACTAGGATGCCAGAGGAAGAGGGGAGAGAAACTAAAGCCCCAGCGAGGTGAGTGTAACCCGAGACTAAGTCTATACACCGTGGTGTTTCTGCCAATCCTCCACCTGCAACAATCCAGGCAGGCTTTTTTAATCTGTCATGACTTTAGTTCTTAACAATCCATTCCAAGGTCAGTTACACAATGAACATCAAAAGCAGAATAGCTCCACGGGAGGCTCAGATGTTCAGGATGGCAAAGCCTGATGGGTGTGGCTACCCGGTTTTCCATGCTGGGGTGGCTCGTACATTCTCTCCAGGTAGGTGGCAAATCTCTCTGGAAGGAGCTATAATAGGGGCAAAAGCGGTGGAGACGTTACACAATGATATGCAGGGAGAGAGGAGACAAGGGATGAGGGAACACAGAGGGAGAAACTGGGTAGGCATCAGCGACAGAGTTCGATCTTCCAGCTGCTAATGAGGAAGAAGGAGGCTGAGAGGGGACATGTGGTTTTGACACAAATCCCCTTCCTCCGGCTCCTCCTAACGCTTTCGTGTCCTGGCCTTGCTGCTGGCTCAAAAATACCTCCATGAAAGGTCAAGGAGTCTGGGAATCGTAAGAAAACTGGGGTGGAGTGGGCACGTGACTGCGTGCCTGTATTTCCTTCCTGCTCCTGTGATCCCATCATAGTGTGGCTCTGTGGACCTTGCTGATGCTGGAAAGAACATCCCCTTCCTGGGCAGGAAGTTCTGGTTCCAGCCCACATGTGGTCAGCCATGAAACTCTGTTCATGTCCCCAGAGAAAGTGTGCAATCAAGGTGTGAAGATGGGCAGAAGAAAGGACGGTTCTAAGTTAGCCATTTCAGGGGCATTATTTCAAAGTAATCTTGCTAGGCATGGTGGTACCTGCTTGTAATTCCAGGGCTCAGGAGGCTGAGACAGGAGGATCTCATGTCCAAGATTATCCTCAGCTACATAGTGAGACTGTGCCTCAAAAAATAAATAAATGAAAGAATAACACACACACACACACACACACACACACACACACACACACACACATACACACACACACTTGACCTTAAAGAAATGTTATATTTTATTAAGCAACCAAATGTGTTCTTAGGGAATAGGGATTTCTGGATACCCAGTCTCAGTACCCACCCCTGGGCTGGCCCAACACAGAGCAGGTACTGATACTGTTTATGACTTAGTAGCTGTGACTGACTGTATGAAGATTTCTCTCTTTTTTCAAGTGGTAACCCAGGTGCTGTCCTGGTGATGACCAGACATGGAACTGTACTGGCCCCAGCATACAAGTACCATGTTATCGGGTACATGTTCTGTTGGCATTGCCTTGAGACAGATAATGTTGTGACAAGAAGCTTATGCTTTTCATCTCCACTAAGCCTTATGCACAGTGAGACCACTGCAGACAGAGTCTTCCGATGAAAAGCAGAACCCGGCATGCCACAGTTTCTCCAACAGGAACTTCACCCCATGCTGGACTCCTTTGGTCTGCTAAAGTCCCTTAGTTTACTCTTTCATTGTTTTGAGGGAAATATTATTCCCAGATCTCTAGGTACTAGAGACAAGTTCCCTGAGATGGGGGGAAACTGTACTGTCTATCCCTGCTTCTAAGGGGGTCACATGTGTAACATAATTACTCAGAACTTGCTATTGCATATTCTTGTATGCTTAAAAAAATCCTTTCATGTAATTCATCACGCTTGAAAGCTGTCCCAATCCCATGAGTTTGGCAAAGAGTATTTTTTTCTCCTTATCCAGATTAGGAAATCAGAGGTCAGAAGCAAGTCAGCAACCGCCTCTACATACACCAATGACTCCCAGATCCAGGTTTCTGGTTCTGAAATCCTCTAGCGAACCCTTGAACTATCGATCCACCCTTTCTGGAATCTCCACTTGGATGCCTCAGTGGCACGCCACTCAACACCTACCAGAGGACGGAGACAAACCGCCCTCCGCCCTCCCCGCCCTGCCCTGCCCTGCTCCAACCTGCCCCTCTGTTCAGTCCTATCATCACCTTCCTCTTTATTGCCCTAGCTAGATACCTGGCAGCCATACTCTGCCCCGCCCTAGCTCTAGCTTGCCAGATCCAAATGCCGCTGACACTTCTCGGCTCATCTTTGAGGACACTGGTGCCTGGCACAAGTTCCGCCAACTGTTACTGCCTTTGTGCATTTCAGTTCCAAAGAAAGTCCCATTGGGTAACACCGGTGTCTGAAGTGACCCCCTGGGCCATTGCTCTGCCTGCTCTCTGACCAGAAGAGAAGAGACGTTTCTGAGTCTCCAGCTTCTCTGGGAAGTAGAGATGGGGGCAAAGCTTGAAAAAGACAACCTTTCTTCTGCTCTGCAGAGCCAGGGAAGGAAAAAGAAACCTCTCACACAGAAAGCCCTGCTTCCACCATTGGGCTCTTTCCACTGTTGGCTGCCCACGTTACTGTTGTTTGTACATCTGCTGGTTGGCAGGCCAGTGAGTCTCCTGAGCCTTGGAGCAGTCTGACTACTGGGCAGTCTCAAAACAATCTATGGCCAGGAGTCCGGGGACAAAGCAGACCAGATTTAAGTAGGAGAGTGGAAAGTCCCAGTTGAAGCCATGAAGAGACCACCCTAGGATAGATCCTAGGGTAGAGCTTTCTTTAAAAAAAAAAAAAAAAAAAAAAAACAATCCCGAGCAGTCCACTTGGATTATGCTGGACTGGAGGATGGGAGGCTGCAGGGATGGCCTGAAGATGTGACAAAGAATCCGAGTGAGTAGCCTGGGCCAGGGTGAACAGACCATGTTCAGTCTACAGAAATAAAGGAGGGAGGCAGAGAAGAAGAGAGACGCAAAGGGCTGTTCCCTACTGCAGGTCAGTGGAGGACAGCCAGGGAGGAGGAAGTAAGACAGGCCTGCCCTGCTGGCCGAGTAAAGGAAATACAGCGTGTGTAGAATGCTTTCACTTGGGAGTTGGGAAGGCTTCATTTCTAGGCTCATTTTCATATTTTCCCATTGTTTCTTCTCTAGTCAATGCTTGTCTATGTTTATGCCTTCCATCTCTCTCTGTCACACATACATGTGAGTGTACACACACACACACACACAAACACACACACACACACACACACACACACACACACACACACACACACACACACACACATACACTTATACAGCTTGCTGAAGAAACTTAGCCAAAACCCAACCAAAGACCTCTGCCTCAGTGGGTTGAATTAGGGCTGGAAGTAAGAAGATGAGTGAGAACACTAGTTAAGAGCCGCTTTCTGGCCTGGGTGGATCTGTAAGCCTTTCTTCCCCAGGAGCCTCTTCCTCTCCCTACCTTCACCCAGCACAGGAGGGAAGCAGCGAACGGCAGTGATGAAGTCCTTCCCATTGAAGACAAACAACCGCAAATTTCTCCCAGAGAGAAAAAACGACAGCCCTGGCTCTTGGCACTGACAGAAAGGTGCTAAATTACAGGGCAGGAGGGGGGTTCTCTGCCAATGTCAGGGACACTGCTTAGAGCCTCCGAGTGTAACCGCTACCCAAGAGAAAAGGTATGTCAGTGGGGTTTGGCCGAAGTAAGATGGTGGGAGAGGAATAAGACAGGGCTCCGTCCCAGACTCCGAAGATCCAGAAGTCTCTAAAATGAGCTGTCAGCCTCACAGCTGAGTGGGGGGAGAAAAAGGCAGGGGATAGAAACATCATATAATTCCCTTTCTCCTGAGGCTAAAATGCAACGCTTTTGGCCGCTATGGCTTTTATCTAGGGCATAGCGGGAAATGCGGAAAAGCTGTCATTTGTGCGTTGTTAAAGTTCACAGTGAAACCCAAGGGAGACAACCACTCAAACCTTTAACCGCAGTTTCGGTTGGAGCTAAGCAGCTGTTTGTTCGTGGACAGAACGAGTGACCACGCAAGAGGGCACCCTTTCAAGGCCTGGCGCAGGGTGAGGTTTTCCCTTTTTCTAGGTCTGTGTCTCCTCTCCCTGTGAGGCAGGCAGACATTCTCAGACAGGATCCACTTTACCAAGGAGAACAGCCCTTCCCCCCCCCCCCCCCGCCCCCCGTCCCTCTGGCAAAGAGAACTTATAATAGCACATTTCTGCCTTTACAGTCAGAGAGAGACTGTCTGTGGGGTATTTTGAGAGCGTTCAGCTGGTATATATGTTTGTGAGCATCGAAGGCAGCCTATACTTATGGTAGTTGGGTGTTATCACAACCAACCTACCCAGAAGCTAACAGAAAGGACAGAGCTGAAATCTGTATTCTACTGTCGAAGTTAACTGGTCTGATGCATCTTCGAGCTAGTCAAAAGGCCAAACCACAGATTGCAATCCCCCTTGGTCGGTAGCAGCCCTGCAAACAGCCGGTGCCCTGCACTGCAGTCTAGTTGTGTGGGAGCTGAGAAAGTTCATATACACGACCTGTCCTGAAGCTCCAGGGCAGAAGACAGAGTCGTACAGGCAGACCTTCTGATCACACCTGGGAGACAATACTCAGCTCCATTGGATATGGTTGGAGCAAGCAGCCTCTAAAGTGATGCACAAGGTGTCACATATGATTGAAGGGACCTCTTCTTTTGAAAAAGAAGACATTTATTTTTATTTTATGTGTATGTGTGTCTTTCCTTCACGTGTATACACATGCCTGGTGCCTGTGGCACTAGAAAAGGGTATTGCAAACCCTGGAGCTCAAGTTACAGATGTTTTTGAGCCACCATGTGGATGCTGGGAACCACACCCAGGCCCCTGGGAGAGCAGAAAATGCTCTTAGCCACGGGGCCATTTCTCCAGCCCCATGATGACATTTTCTTCCTGCATCCAGTCTTCATTCTTCCCCTGTGTGCACTCCTCCTCTGTCAAAGTCAACACTCACTCAATCTTGAATTCTTCCTCCCTTGCTCATCCTCTCTCTTCTGATGGCTCTTCTATGTTTCCAACTGGTCCCACATCTTTCCAACATCTATGCATCCTAGTACTCTGGCACTCTATCCTGGGACATTGTGTTCGTATCCAGATGGAACCTCTCAGGTTATCTGTAAGTTGAAGAGTCTCAGATTCAGATCTCTGCACTAGACTTCTCCCCACTTTAGACTCCAGTGTCAGTCAATGCAACACTTCAAACACATGAGTCCATAACGAAGCTATTGGACTACTCACCATCAGCGAAAGGATCTCCTTCCCCGGCGACATCTGGCTGTTGCCTACATGACAGTTGAAGAAGTTTCACAGGTCAAAACCTCCAGGTTGTCCCCCAAGGCTCTTTCGTTCATGCAGTCCCCATATCTGTCTGAAACTGTCTCTGGACTCTGACTGCTGTGTGTCACCACCACCATCAACCCGGTCCCAGCAATCACTGTCTCTGGAGGAACACAAAGAAGCCACGCTGTCTCCCAGCTGTGACCCCCCTCCTGAGCGGCCACAGAATCAGACTGATAATACCCTGCTACCCTGTGGCCAGTGACTTCCATCACATTTATTTTCATGGCCATGATAGGCTATGGCTTGTCTTTTATCAATGTCTTCCACAACTCTGTAACTCCAAGTCAGCTCTGCCTCGGGATGTTTTCCTAGCATTTGAAGTGATTTTTTTTTTCCTGTACACTGTCCACTACTTTTGAATCATTGCCTGCCCTTTCTTATGTGTTCAGCATTCCCCAGAGATGCACACACATGGACACACAATATTCATTTGTTTATCTAGATCTCTTTCGGCATCGTGAGATCTGTGAAAGTGGCCCTGTCATTTTGTCCTCCTGTCCCTAGCACATAAAGGAGCTGTTGCCATATTGCAGGCATTCTATTACAAATCTGTGAATGACTGAAAAAGAAGGTCATACTAGAATCCTAGAAACATGATCACCATGAGGAACTGTGAAGCTGCTACGTAATGTGAAAGGTAACTATTGCTAAGGATGATAGCAAGCTGAAAGTGGACATGATACTTAGAATTTACAAAATAACACAGAAGAAAAAGAAAATACAAAGAAAACACCTGCTCATTCTAAATGCAGATTTTTTGTAATGGAAAGGCTTTTAAGGTCAGAACAAAGGTAGGGAATCATTCAGGGTAATTTTCAGAGTATTTATACAGAGTCACTATTTTGTCCGTTGTATAATAATACTATGCCATAGATTTCTGCAGACTAAAAGCCTAAGAGGTCCAGCACCAATCATCAAAAGGCAAAGAGGACATTAGCAAGACAATTTCTTCTTTCTGTGAAGTTCAGGTGCTAATATTAGGTTTTACAATTTCAAATACCTGCAGTTATTTTTTAATTTACGTTCCTAAGTCTAGTGTAAAAGAAACCTAATTCTCACTTTGAAGAAATGCCCTGTTCTTTTTAGATCATTTTCATCACTATCTGGACCCTCCACAAGAGGGCTGACCATAGTCTTTGATGCTTAACTTTGTCCTAGTCAAAAAGAAGCTATTTTCACAGCTTAAAATAGGGATTAAAGTGCTCACTTGGGCTCAGAAGCAGTCTTGACGTTGCATATCCCTAAGTCAATAATGAACCTCCATAAGCTTGTTTTCGGTAATGCCACTACACCACCCTGACATGACCTGGCCCTTTTCATAAGGAGTCTTTGGACCAGCTGCTTTCACAAACTCAACAGCTACAGATGTGTATTTGTATATTTAAAAATACAATATTTTCCCTTCATTCGATGCAAATAAGTGGAAAATGTCATTTTCTGGTTCCTTTCTTTCTTTCTTTCCTTCCTTCCTTCCTTCCTCCCTCCCTCCCTCCCTCCCTCCCTCCCTCCCTCCCTCCCTCCCTCCCTCCCTCCTTTCTTTCTTTCTTTCTTTCTTTCTTTCTTTCTTTCTTTCTTTCTTTCTTTCTTTCTTTCTTTCTTTTTTAAAGTTATTCTTTGAACAGGGGAGCAGCATTTTTGGTTTCCCAGGCCAAGGTGCAGAGCAGCAGGGGTGGAGGTGGGATGCTCTCACTAGCAATTTGAAGAGAGATCACAGCTGTCATCTCTTTCACATGAATTCATGATTAAGAAAAAAAAAGTCTGCTTGTTCTTAATGCAAAGTTTAGAAGAAAGCAATTTTAAACATAGCAACTTATTATGCAGAAATAGGATTTGTGTGTTTTCAACCAAAAAGCAACTTAAAAAATATTCCTCTGAGCATTTGAAAGTAGGACATCCAAACCAAACTTGTGTGTATGAGTTGTTGTTGTTTTTTTTAACCAGGTCTAGGTTCCAGTAGGTTCCACAAGTGCCTTGTGAAGGAACTGTGCTATAATGTTCATAATGAACATTCTTTTGGACTACAGAGGCTAAATCACCAGAGGCTGAATCACCATCAGCACAAACTTCCCTTTCAGTGGCTGCCAAGAGCTGTCCACCACTGAACTGTGACCTTGTATTTTTTTTTTTATCACTACCTATCTTATACCCTGGCATCTCTGGCTCTCCTTTGTGAGTTTTATGATGTCTACCAATAATAAGTAAATTACATGGGACCATAAGAATTCAGTCCTCATTTCTTACTATAGCCAAAATTACACATGTCTCTAATTCAAGGCTACTGTGTAGAGGTTAAGCAACTCTTAGAATTACATCAAATGACTATGGACGATTACGGAAATGTAGCCAAAGCACTGAGTGGAATCCAGAAAGTCAAAGGGAGTGAGGCATCTATGTTTACTGTTGCAATAGTCACAGTGACCAGGAAATGGAACCAGCCTAGATGTCCCTCAGCGGATGAGTGGATTAAGCAAATGTGGTACCTGGATACAATGGAATTCTGTTTAGCTAGAAAGAAAATAGAAGTCATGCTATTTGCAGGAAAATGGATGCAACTGGAAATCATTATGCTAAGTGAAATAAACCAGAGTCTGAAAGCCAAGTAACACATGTTTTCTTTCATATGGAAAACCTAAATCTAAAATTATATGTATAATTATATATAATATATGCATATCTATGTGTGTGTATTTTTATATGGGTGTCTATAGGTCCTGAAACTAGAAAGGAGATCATAAGAGGAAGAAAGAGATCTTAAGAGAAGTGGGAAATTGAGAGGATAATGAATATAGGGAAAAGGAAAACACAAATGAGTACTAATGGAGAAGGTAGGGAACCAGCTGGAGGGAAGGCAGGGAATGGAAGAGAGAAAGATTAAGAACAAAGTAAAATAATATATATGTATGAAGACACTATGGTGAAGCCCACTAACATAAAACCTTAATTTTTAACAAGTGAATGGCTTTCAAAAAATCATATGGAAACCTACCTACCATTGTAGAAGCTTTCTTATATATGTATATATGCATATAAAAGTGTTAAAATGGAGTTGCCCTATAAGAAGATGGCAAAGCCACTGCAAGGCATCAGAGACTAACAAATAAAAAGCCCAGTGCCAGGAATGAGTTACCCCTTTGAGGGCTGTTGGCCACTGAGGTATCATAGACCCCCCAAACATTACAGGCCATTGCCAATGCTATCGGCTATCCTCCAGAATATAATGGTAATACTCTATTGCTCAAGACACCACATACTTGAGTCACAGAACATGGAGATATCAGGCTGGTACTGACCTGGAGGCCTCATCCCTATTGGCTAGCTTTTCAAAGTGCTGGAAGGTGCTATGCATGCTACTGAAGGGGAAAACTAATCATCAATCTTACCCAGCTATGAATTCTGGGATCTACAGCCTGGCCTGGTAAGACATGTCCATGGTACAATAGTGGCACAAATGTCATGAGAGTAACCAACTACATTCTACTTGGAGTCAAGCTACTCTCCACAAGATGAAACCCATAGCTGGCACCATTATCATGCCAAGAACTTGTGGGGCTAGACATGTGGCCAGAGGGGAGAATCTACTCCTACTATTATCCTAAGTGGCCACAGTATTAAAGCAACTGCTAATGACTTCTCACTACGTTCATAGAATAAAGCATCTTTCAAGCCTCGTGGAAGAAGCTTCTGTTTGCAATAGACGTTGATTAACACAGAGACCCACAACTGGCCAAGAAGAGTATAAGAGACTGTGGAAAGACAAGCCCTAAGCAAAGTATCTATAACACATCCCCTCCTCCTAAGACTTGTGGATCACTGTAGAAGAGGGTGCAAAAAGAATGTAAAAGTCAGAGGTGGTGAATTATTACAAGGAAATAGTGTTCTTCATATGTATCAGGGAAGCTGCCCATATGAAATCGTGACGTGTGTGTGTGTGTGTGTGTGTGTGTGTGTGTGTGTGTGTGTGTAAGCTCAAGCCAGACCAATTCTTGTCCTGGAAAAGAGAGATAGACATGAATTCCCATCGTTAGTTGAAGAGTCAAAAGTGAAAGCTGCTAGTAGAGAGAAAGCCAGTTTTCTCTAAGAGTGCCACCCTGATAAGCTAACCATGCTCCAATAGATGACCATACACTAAGTATATATGGGCATCACAAACTAGACTTGGTAGGTAAAAACAGAAGAGGACACAAAATTAAGGGAGTATGGAATGAGATGGATCTGAAGTGAGTTGGGGGAGGGGTGATTATGGTCATAACACATCATATGAAATTCTCAACTAATAATTTTTTAAATGACAGAAGAGACAAAGCTCTAGAGTCTTATGGAAAAATATAAACTAATAGATGCCAAAAGAACATCACATAAGCATATGTATACAATCCTGAATATATATTTATGTACATGTGTACAAACCATTCAATCCAATATTATGTAGTTTCTCCAAGGCATTCAAAACATATTCTCTTTCTTTAATTTTATCAAGTGCAAGAATTACAAACTATGTGTCCTTTATTTAGGAAAATACACAATGGGAATCAATAATAGATTGAGTGTATACCTTATTCAAATGCTGGGGACCAGAAATGTTTGGGATTTCTTTTTTTCTGATTTGGGAATACTATTTACATATCCCCAAATAATGAGATACACATAATGAGATATCTAGGGAATGAGATTCAAGCCTAAACAGTAAATTCTCTTATATTTCATGTATACACATGTAATTTATATGTGTAAATTATGTAATATGCCTACATGTAAATTATACAATATCTTAGTATGCCTCTGCTTTGATTTTAGCTGTTCATACTGGATCAAATCTAGAATTTTCCACTTTTGGCATTGTGTTAGCACTTAAAATTTTTAGGTTTTGTAGCCATTGGGAATTTATATTTTTGCATTTATATTTTGCTTAATGTGTATTAAAAACAAAATTTCTACTCATAGTTATGCTGGTCAAATTTCAGAGTCCTATAATTGTTCAGTCCTGGAGTTATTCAAAAGTAATATCTACAATTCAAATAACACATTATTTTACATGGAAAATTTATTTAGTGTGGTTCAATATCATGGACAATGTTAATCATACTCCATAAAATTTAAGATAAACTTTCTCACAGTTTAACCTATCTGAAACGGCCATCTGTCTCTCACACACACACGAAAGTATTTTACTATGAAAATTAGCAGGACTTTCTCTCAATGGGCACTGAGTTCATCAAACAGCACCTAGCACTTTGGAAAAAAATAATGATACCCAACAGATGATGTTTGTGGGCTGTCGAGGGAAGAGTTTCTAGTTAAAATATTCAAATGATTGCTAATTCTGCAATTACCACTAAATGGTGATGAGCCACCCAACTGCATTAACTTTAACATGCACAGCGACTTTCTGCTGACTGACAGAGATTTTCCAGCACCTTCTGTTTTACTTTTGGTAGTAAAAATAGATTTAACATGGATTGACACAGGCACAAAGAAATAAAGGTGGAGAACTGCCAGGTCACATCACCTAACACCTCACTACCTATATCTTTGGCCACATCCCATCAACCCAACTCAAGTGAGGACAAGTGAGACTCTTTGGGTCAGATGCTTTCAACCCTGAAGCAACTGACTTTCTGGACTCAATCATTTGTGGGAGGTTGATAATTTCCTGTGTTAGGGGGTTAGACAGCATCCCTGGCTTCTACCCCTGGATGCTAACCATTTTATCACCAAAAGTGTCTCGAGACATTGCCAAAATCCCTAAGGTTGAAGTCATCCTGATTGAGGTGCAATGCCCTATATCCATCCCCACTCTTCTGTATTTCATACAAAAACTAAACATATTTTTATGAAGCCTCCCTTAAAAATTATATAATTGTCATGAAACTTGAGATATATATCCAAGTATTTGTATTTATCAAAACTAGTAAATAAATATGCATAGCACTTTCTATTAAAACTTTATATGTATCATGCCTAAAACCATGGAAAAACAAATTTTAGGTATGTATGTGGTCAGAGGGGATCTAGAAAAATAAAGTGGTTGATTTATTTGGCTAATAGAATTCTGAGTGCTTTTAATTATTCTTATTTATGAGATGAGCAATCAAATCTTTTCCATTTTTAGCTGTGTGGTAATTAATGAGTACAAATGTGAATTGAAAGGCCAATTAATTAAATACATTGGATAATATTTGGCATTTTTCCAACAATTAATTACTAGGTAGGAGTCACATGGCTATATGTTTTCTATATAGTGACCCATTTATATCTTAGAATATTTCTGACAGAGAGGCCCCATTGCCTAAAGAAAATTTGATTTGCTTAATATTGCAATGAAGTGATTTGTAAGTAGCAGACTCTAGAATGAAGCCATGGGGCATCTGACTTCACACCAAGTGACTTGAAGTCACCACATTCCACGGGAATCCCACTATATTGGCTGCCACCTCTCTCCAGCATCCAAGGAACTGGACTCCTCGTGGATGCTACCCAGATACCTATCACTTCCAGGTCTGTGCCTTTGCTGTTGGTCACAGTGGAAAGTGTGTTCCTCTCTGCCTCTCTCTTAGCTATATCCTTTCTTTGATGCTTATATTTTGATCCACTTCTTCCAAGAAATTTCCTAAGATTATTGTAACCACAATCAATTCCTCATACACTATGTGCCCAATTATTTACCTTGTATGTAAGATTTCAATTTATAGCCCCTGAAAATAATAAATAACATTTATACAAAGCTCAGTAAAAAGAGTTACACACATTGCTACCTTTTAGACATGTTTTTTTCTTTTCTTTTTCATAGATAAGAAGCCTAAACATCAACTTAATTTGATTGCTCAAGGATTCACCTGATAAATGACAGACTTAGACTTGCATTTCAGTCTTTAAGAATTCTGTCTCAAAACCTCATGCTCTCTCTCTAAAAAGCACAGACTTTGTGACCCAGACATGAAGTAGTGTGCCTCATCAACTAAACTGAACTTTTTATGTTGTAAACTCTTCTACTAACCCCACTCATACCCTTGTGCTTAGAATAATTAAATAGAATGATTGTTCATCTGTTGGATGCTTCCGGCCTCCTAAACTTTGCAGCACAGACAATACAAATAATAACCAATCTTAGCTGCTCTCTGGGTAGAATGCTGTGTTCTCAACACTACCTGAGGCTTCCAAATGAAGGAGCTGTGCTTCGGAGGCATCAGGGGCTTAGGAAAGTTGTCCTGTCAACTGAAATGCCAATCTATCTAAATGGATTGCTGCTTGAACTGAGTTGACAATAAGCCTCAATAATTATTGCCAGTGGCCACATCTAACAAGTGATCCTGTGCCAGGAACTTACATATGTATTTTTCTTTCTTTAGTCCTGAAAATAAAGCCTATAGTATAAGAAATTACTTTTTCCTCTCATTTTAAACAAGTTAGCTAAATAACATGCAGAATTGAAGCAGATTCCAAGCCAATGAGCTTGCTGACTGCCCCTCACCATAGAAAGTTAAGAAACATCCCCAAGATTAGTTTGCAGAGCAATCAAAAATACGTACTTCGTCATTAGTATCTGTGGATTCTACATCAGCAAATTCAAATGACCCCAGATCAAAACTACTTGAAATAAATATGGTTATAATGAATATATATGAGCTATTTCTCATCATTACTCCCTGAGCAATATAATATAACTACCATTTACACTGAATTCACAACATATTAGGAATTAAAAATAACCTAGAGATCACTTAAGTGGGGCATGTCAGTTGTGGCCAGCAGACGACATGCAGGGAGGAAAGCTATGAACATAACCCCAACACAGACTCGTAAACTTACTTAAAACATTATGAGATTTTTTTAAAATCTTTTTTTGTAACTAGCCTATGCAGTTCACAAGCACAAACTTTGTAGATGACAGTGTGGTGTTGCAATGCCAAAATGATGGGCCTGTCTCACAGCTTTGCATGGGTTCCATATAAGAAAAACACTGTTCTCTATATAGGATTGGTCATCCACAGACCTTTGTATCACTACAGATGCCTAGAGCCAATTATCCACAGCACCAAAGCTCAAGCAGTGTAGGAGAAGAGGGAAATGGAGTCTCAAAAACCACAGAAATTGATGATAGATAGGTAATGACAAATATATATATATAGATTCATAGATACCCTGTTTATATTCAAGCTTTTAGAAACATGTGATTTTCCTTTTCAAAATATTTATTATTTGAGAATTTCATACCAGTAAAATTTTATCATATTTGTTCCCCTCCTCCCACTCCTCCCAGATCGAATCCTTCTCTACCTATCTACATCATGCTTTCTGTCTCTAAAGAAAAAAACAAAAGCAAAAAAAAAAAAAAGCCATGAAAAACATAAAGGCCAGTTTGTGTTGGTCAACTACTCCTGGGCACATTCATACGTGTGTGTGTGTGTGTGTGTGTGTGTGTGTGTGTGTGTGTGTGTGTGTGTGTGTGTTACACACACATTTATATGTAGAAATGTGAACATACTCATGATATGATACATGTGTAGAGGTCACAGGTCAACCTCAGGTGTTGGTCCTCACCTTCCACCTTGTTTGAGACAAGGTTTTCCTGGTGTTCTCCACAGCACACGAAGACTAGCTTGCCTGAGCTTCCTACAATTATGCTGTCTCTGCCGTTCATCTCCAAATGGGAGAGCTGGGATTACACATGTCCATTACTGCATCCAACTTTAAATGGTCTTGGGAGATTCAAAATCACTTCCTCCCACTTGCACAGCAAACACTTAACCACTGAGTCTCCCCAGCCCCACACAAGTGCTGCTCAGAATATGGAATTCTGGGAAATCAGCATGCTACCAACCAAGCAAAGGAGACTGGGAGAGGACAAATGTCAGTCAGATTGTTTCCTCTGGGCTGAAGGCTCTGACACCAGCCCATCAAAGAAAACGCTGTCCTTAATAGTCCCCTAA